>NC_041390.1:54815282-54884396 GCF_002162155.2 Triticum dicoccoides | reverse complement strand
GACGTGGTCCTGTTCGTCTGGTCACTGCTCGTCGGTGCGTGGAGGAGCAAGGGCGAGGCAGAGGGGTTCCTCCGGGGCCTGAGGTGGAGGAAAGGAGGAATGTGGATCGATGCAGATGGGGGAGGCGCGTGGGGCGCTGCTCCTCTCTTGCGGTGGCGCTAGGAGGAAGGAGCGGGAGGAAGAGGGCAGAGGGGGTCGGGCGCTGGAGGGAAGGAGATGGGGATCGAGAGGAGGGAGGAGCGCGAGGGGATCGAGCGAATGGTCTTGGAGGCGCGAGGGGAGATGAGGGAGATGGGATCGAGGCCTAGGGTTCAGGAGGGAGTGGGCATAGGAGAGGCATATGGGCCTGGGAGGCCGGTCGACCTGGCTGGGCTGCCGACCCCGGCTGGGCCTGGTGCTCTCTCTCTCTCACCTACACTCCTTAGAAGAAAAGAGGGAGACAAGAAAGAAAGAAAAAAATAGAGAGAAGAAAAAAGAAGAAGAGGGATTATTTTCACGGACTCGTAAAAGTGTCCACGGTCCACGAAAAATAGGAGAGGCAAGATTGGAAGATGTCATTCAAACTCATTTGAATTTAATTCAAATGGGTTTGAACTAGGGCTCGGTTATAGAAGTATCCAAAAATGTTGAGGTTTTTGGTGGAACTCCGAAAAGTGAAGAAAGAATTTAGGGCAAAGTTTGGAGACGAGGAAAATAGTAAGAAAAGCATGGAATATTTTGCAAGTGTGTTGCGGTAATTTCCAAAGGATGGAATATTTATTTTAGCCCCCTAATATTGGGATGATATGTTATAAAGAGAAATCACCATGTGAATTCCCTCGGTTTAAATGGATCAAAGATCCATGCCATTTATTTAGTTGAGTTAAGAAAAGAAATGACATTATGGCACGATGACATGATGCAATGCACATGATGCAAAGATGAAATGCAACGGACCAAACAAGTCACACGACGAAACCTGGAAACCCTGGAAGGCATCTGAAGCTCCTGTCTTGGGGCATTACAACACTCCACCACTACGAGAGGATCTCGTCCCGAGATCTAGAATGACACCGAAGGGACAAACAGAGGAGAAAAAGAAGAGGTAAACTAAGTAGCTTCTTTGACAAACGAGTGAAACCACGAACCTTGAGAGGTTGAACAAATAGAAAGAAAGAAAGCAACGAAGAAGAAAAAAATTGAAAGCACTCCGGTAGGGAAGAGTAACAAGGAAGAACAAATTCGGGCAGCACTCCGGTTGAAAAGTGATAAGGAACTTGATTAGATGAAAAGAACTTGAGCAGAGGGCACAACACTCCGGTTAAAACGAGATAGAGAAGGAATAAGAATGATATAATTTGGACAGCACTCCGGTTGAGAAGGGGTGCAAAATTTGATAAGATGAGAGAGCTCGAAAGAAAACACGACACCCCGGTTGAATGGATGAGCAAAGAAAAAAACACTATCATGACAAAACAAGAAGATGGGTAGAAGAGAGCAACATCACAATGCCTCCGTAACAAAAGAATAGAAGAAAGATAATTGAGATAGGAGAAAGGAGAAGAAAATGCCAACTTCTGCCACAAAAGAGCTTGAAAAGGCATCTTTAGGAGAAAGGTTGAACGGAATTGTTGGAAAACCAACAACGAAAATAGTAAGCTTGTAGTGGGCTTATAGAAAAACATCTCGAAACTAGAGGTGATAACCTGCAACTCACGGGAAAAGAATTGGATTGATATGAACAAGGGGACGAGAAACTATATCACCGGGAGGATAAATGAAGAACTTGGGTCATTTATAAGCACCATAATAGCAACAATCCTTAGGAAAAGCTTTAGGTGAAATATAACCCAAGATAACTCCAACGAAGAGGTTGATGAATTTAAAATATCTCATACTTGATAACTTGTGAATCATGAAACACGAAGGAAAATTATCAAGAATGATGTAAAACCACCTCCAATGATACAGTAGAACGAATCGCACTCCGGATTGCAAGACGAAGAATGCTTGAACTCCTCAGAAAAGAATCTTGAAGAACACTTCGAGAAGGAATTAAATCCTTTATGAAACATCATGTAGAACCTTCATGAAGAACTCCGTTAAACAAAATAATTATCAAACAGAAAGAAAGGGTAGTTGAGAACACAAGTTTGAACCTTGTAAAGATTTAGATAAATCTCCGTGGTGATATAATTGCGAGAGCTTGGGACTCCGGGAAAGAAAAATGAATCAAGTGAAACCGAGAATTTGATGAGCCTCCGGAATAAAGAATTAATCACTTGGATGAAGCAAGAATAAGAATTATGTTATGCGTATCCTTCACCAATTAAATTGATGACACTCAATGGATTTGGCACACTACTTATTCTCGTAGAAAGGATTAAGATAAATATAGTGCCAACTTGGGAAAATATTGAACGAACCACCGGTAGGATAGAAATAACGACTGAATCAATACAATAACAAAGGAATAGAAATCTTGAGCAAGCCACCGGTAAGAATTGAAAACGAACGAAGGAAAAATAAAGGAACACCGGGAATAATTATGAAATGGATGGAGATACTTGAGAGAATTTAGATACAAGATAACGAAGGGATCACAAACTGATTAGAGATCACTTGAACGATGCACCGGTAAGATAGGAGAATGATAACTGACAGCTGAGAATGAATAAACCTGAAT
Source organism: Triticum dicoccoides (assembly GCF_002162155.2). Taxonomy (NCBI): domain Eukaryota; kingdom Viridiplantae; phylum Streptophyta; class Magnoliopsida; order Poales; family Poaceae; genus Triticum; species Triticum dicoccoides. The sequence continues at coordinate 54,881,731 of NC_041390.1, read as the reverse complement.
TGATGGACTCCGGATAACAAACTGAGAAGACTCTTGAATTGCTCTGGATAGGTGAAAAGAATTCCCACAATCGAAAATAATTATGAGAGGATGGCAACAAGCTAGAATCATGAATCTCAGAGAGAACAGATAGATATGGAGGAAAAGTCTTCTTCGTTCTTCAAAACCTGAGAATGACGACGAGAAACACCACCATGAATTGTTGATGCACTCCAGAATGCAATATAGAAAAGGTTGAGTCAAAGATGAAAAGAATTTGAAAGATCTTGGAGAAAGGCATTCGACTGATGATAATTCATTCTTATGTCAAACTTGGAAAAGAATTACAGAATAACTCCGGAAAGATTATAAGAGTGAGGTAAAATCCTGGGAAAAGACATGTGGGTTAGGGCCCACTCAAAAGAAACACCGTTGAACGATTCAAGAGAGAGAAAGCACCGGTTGAATTAAATGACTTGAATGAGGGAACATCCTCGAAAGAGCTTGAACGAAAGAAGAGTGGAAAACACGAATCTTCGAGATATCTTGAGCACTCTGGAACAAATGAATAGGGAGAAATGAATGTCTATGAGGTGCACCGGCACGAGAAAAGCATTTGAAATACAGAAAATAATATGATCAACACCGAAAGCTTGAATTGGATCCACCGGAAAAGAAAACGAGTGAAGAGTAACGAACTTGAAGCTTCATTCGCATCTTCCTGAGAATAAACGGATAAAAACATTGACGTAAAAGAATGGACAGACTTCACAACATTAAAATGATCCTTGAATAAGAAATCTGGTTCCTTGAAGAAAAGGGTGGGAGGGAGGGAAAACAAAGGCAACTTGGAGACGGATGAAACAAACACCGTTCAGAAGAAACTGATACTTGATCTTGCGGATGTTGAAATGATCAAATCCACTTGAAGAGAAGCACGTCGGTTAAAAGGGATTGACAAAAACAATCTTGATGATCAAGAAGGATTGGTATTCACATCGGAGTATAAGAACACTATTTCGGGAAGGTATGGAATCAACATTTGACATTGAAGCAACTCAAATACCACAACTGAAAACAAAACAAAGGATTGGCTTGCGGAATAAGCCGGAACAAACATATGATAGAGATTTCGTCCGAATTTTTCGTGGTGGGGCCTACACGGGCTCGATCGTACAGCACCATCATGTACAAGGCAGTGCACATGACATACGAAGCGTCCCTAAGTCGGCATAGCCAAGGACTCTTTAAGACACAACGAGACCACTGTAAAACCGACCGTGAATAGGCGGACCACTAGACGTCGAACCCCAATTTCATATCATACATCTGTCGGAAAGATATCCTAAGAGCTACTTGAATTCCCACTTATAAACTCCGGAAATTTTCCCGGTTATGCAATCAGGTGTTGGGGATACAGGGGAAGCATAATATCTCACCCAAAACTAGCAAATCCTACATCCAGCTGTATCCATCCTTCAACACATAACCAAGAAACCTTCGGAAATCGTCTACCTCAACCTTCGAAAAGCTTCTGTTATACGAGTTATGGCAATACTCCCGAACTCCCACCCCAGTACTAGGTGACGTCGAGGTTATCTCACCAACGAACTGCATAAAAGAGATTTTCGATGTCGGCGTAGTAAACTCAGGTATTCCAGAACTGCAACGATAAAATTGTGACGACAACACCTCGGAGCTCAACTCCCCGGGACACTGCCACAAAACCCCTGACAGGAGGCACCAAGACAATGTTCTCGTCACAAACCATCGGAACGATTCCAAGATACCCGCGTGATCCTAAAAAAATTTTAGTGAAATTTGAGAAGAGAAGAGTCAAAACTCTATGTCAGGATGCCTTACCAGAGCGATGAGGAGTCTGGGGAGTAAAAAGAATTCCTAAACTCTCCGATATATAATTCCTAAATGACTCAAAACATTTTTCTAGACTCAACAATGTCCGCTAATTCGATCAAGCAGTGGGGGCTCCTAAGGTCGGGGAAGGCTCTGATTACCAACTTGTAACGCCCTCGATGTGGCTATATCTCCCACGTGTCGAAGCACGACTTAGAGGCATAACCGCATTGAAAGCAATGTCGCAAGTGAGGTAATCTTCACACAACCCATGTAATACATAAGGGAAAGATACATAGTTGGCTTACAATCGCCACTTCACACAATTACATGAATAAAGCATTACATCATCCAAGTACAAACAAGGTCCGACTACGGAACCAAAATAAAAGAAGAACCCCACATGCGACAAGGTCCCCGATCGACCCCATCTGGGCTCCACTACTGATCAACTAGAACGGAACAACACAAAGGACAAGATCTTCATCGAGCTCCTCCTTGAGCTTGGTTGCGTCACCTGCTTGGTAACATCAGCACCTGCAAACTGGTTTTGGAAGTATCTGTGAGCCACGGGGACTCAGCAATCTCGCACCGTCGCGATCAAGACTATTTAAGCTTATGGGTAAGGTAAAAGGTATGAGGTGGAGCTGCAGCAAGCGACTAGCATATATGGTGGCTAACATACGCAAATGAGAGCGAGAAGAGAAGGCAAAGCACGGTCGATAAAAGTGTGATCAAGAAGTGATCCTAGACAACCTACGTCAAGCATAACTCCAACACCATGTTCACTTCCCGGACTCCACCAGAAAGAGACCATCACGGTTACACACGCGGTTGATGCATTTTAATTAAGGTCAACTTCAGGTTTTCTACAACCGGACATTAACAAATTCCCATCTGCCCATAACCGCGGGCACGGCTTTCGAAAGTTCAAATCCCTGCGAGGGTGTCCGAACTTAGCCCATGACAAGCTCTCACGGTCAACGAAGGAATAGACCTCCTCCCGAGACATTCCTATCAGACTCGGTGTCCCGGTTCTACAAGACATCCTCGACAATGGTAAAACAAGTCCAGCAAGACCACCCGATGCGCCGACATCCCGATAGGAGCTGCACATATCTCGTTCTCAGGGCACACCAGATAAGCTAAGCATACGGGAGCCAACGTAACCCAAGTTGCCAAGGGACGGCCCCGCATGATGCTCTGGGTCTGACCAACACTTAGACAAGCACTGGCCCGGGGGGGTTAAAATAAGATGTCCCTCAGGATGCGCGACTCCCAAGGGAAAAAGGCTAGGTGGAGAATGGTAAAACCAAGGTTGGGCCTCGCTGGAGGAGTTTTATTCAAAGCGAACTGTCAAGAGGTTCCCATTATAACCCAACCGCGCAAGGAACGCAAAATCTGGGAACATAACACCAGGCATAAGGCCGAGCCTTCCACCCTTTACCAAGTATGTAGATGCATTAATTAAATAAGATATATTGTGATATCCCAACAAGTAAACATGTTCCAACAAGGAACAACATCTCCATGTTCCAACAAGGAACAAACTTCAATCTTCACCTGCAACTAACAATGCTATAAGAGGGGCTGAGCAAAGCGGTAACATAGCCAAACAACGGTTTGCTAGGACAAGGTGGGTTAGAGGCTTGGTTCAACAATATAGGAGGCATGATAAGCAAGTGGTAGGTATCGCAGCATAGGCATAGCAAAAGAGCGAGCAACTAGCAAGCAAAGATAGAAGTGATTTCGAGGGTATGGTCATCTTGCCTAAGATCCCGCAAGGAAGAAGAACGAGTCCATGAAGAAGACAAACGGACGTAGACAAACGGGTCTCACAAACGCGACGTTATCGGAACTAACCCGAAGAAGCAACACAGGAAAAGAGGCAAACCACATAGTAAACAACCAACACATAAACATGGCATGATGCACAATCAAGTATGATGCATGTCCGGTTTAATGAAGGATGGCATGGCAAAGTGCACAAGCAAATTCTACAAATTAAGTGGAGCTCAATATGCAACGAGTTGCATATTGATGGAACACCACATTAATTATTTAGTTCCTCCCGGTTAGGTACCCAACAATATTAAATGTTGGTTAATATGGCAAGAGGTGAAGTATAACAAAACTATACCATCTAACAATTTAAATGAGGCCAGATATAACCAACAACAAATCCGGTAAATCCCCATATGCATTTATCAATTTGGTGCAACAACAATTTTAAACATAAAGTTGTTAACATGATGCGGATGGCATGTTCAAGTTTATGCAATTTTATTAAAAGTTGACAAGTGCATTAAAAAGCATTTGTCATCGTGGCGGAAACAAAAGGGGTGCCACAGCAACGATAACGAAACGGTGCCACGGCAACGTTCTGGTTCCGGTAACTCGAGTGAGATACCGATGCAAAGGAGAAATGTGCGGATGCGTGCAAAAGATGGTGGGGCACTCCCGGATTCCGGGTGTCCCATGAGACGATGGTAACAAGGCAAAAGAGGGGCAATGTGCATCGACAATTCGAACGCGGTTCGAACATGAGCATCTCAAACATCGCAAGCATTCGTTCACGGACGTCGTCTCGAGGTTGTACCTTCGAAGTGTGCAAGCAGGACAGTTCTCGTTCGATGCAAAGTAGAGGAAGTAGATGTTCTTGCGACGGCGGTTGTGGAAGTAGTCATTCTCGCACGCTCTAGGGTCAACGGTAGAGGTTCTCACGATCTCGGCGATGGTAGTGGTACATGTATATCGTTGCACGAGTTTTCGTAGACGTTCATGTCATCGGTGTCGTGGTACTTGGGGTCTTCGGACTTTCCGGTCCCGTTCTTGCGACAGTAGCCGTTCACTTTCGTTCGAAGAGGTACTTGATGACTCCAACGTCTCCGGGGTGACGGTAGTGGTACACGTAATGTCGGGGTACTTGTTAGACCGGTCTTGGCGGAGTAGATGTACACGTTGTCGGGGTACTTGTCGCATCATCGGGTGTAGTTGTACATGAGGGTCTTGACGAATCCGAAGGGGTACTTGACGGGTCCGGTCTTGGCGATTCAGGTTTCGTAGTGTCCTGGCACTTGACACTTGGGATTGATTCCACGGTTGCATGCATCCACGGCAACACAGCACAGATGCAAAGAGGCAACGACTTGGCGCGGTTCCGGCGGTCGAACAAGGCAGGGCAGCTCGGCCACGCGCGCTGCAGGCATCAAAGGACAAGCAGAGGAACAGCAGCGCGAGGGAAGGCAGCGACGCAGGTGAGGAGCAGCCCCAGCGGCGGAGCTCGGGTCAACGACAATAAAGGTAGGGGCGCGCGGCTGGAGGCACTGGGAACAACGGCATGCGGCGGCTGGTCAAAGCAGAGGAGGCGGTGGCGAACGCAGACGTAGCAGCACCGCAGTGCTCGGAACTTTGTGGCGAGAGGAAGAGGAGATTATGTTTATCTCTCTGGAGAGGAGCGACCTCTCTTATATAGGCACAGGAGAAGGACGCGAAGAGGCTGCGGCGGGAGGTGAAGCAACGAAGGGAGACGATGCAAACAGGCAGCGGCCGAAGAGGCGCGCCGTTCGAATTCAGTGTCCACTACAGAAAATGTTTCAACTCCCACGTGACCTTTCGAATACCCATCATGCGTGGCAAAAATTTAGACATCGGCTTGGCTCATTCCCGCAACCGCAGCGCATCGTGACGAGGTGTGGCGCGGCGAGGCGGGCGGCGGAGGAGGAGCGCGCGTGGATGTCCCTCTTGTTCTCATGCTCATACATGTGGGGAAAGAACCTCCCTTATAAAGAGGTCCAACTCCCTATAAACTAGCAATGTGGGGCTAAACTTTTGTTCCACCTCTTGCCTTGCATGAATGGGCTACGTGGGCCTCTAGGATCTATTAGGAGTTTCTGAAACTGCTATTGGGCTAGGCCCAAAATAGACAGAATTCCAGCAATCCCCCACCAGATCCCAGAGGCACATAAAATTTGCCTTTGGTTCCAAAACACTGTTTTATATACCGGTACTGCAGTGGAGACTGTTAAGTTAAACTTCCACCTAGAACTCTATGCTACACAAGTAAGCAACTTGAACAGTGGACTGGACCTTGAACTGCAAGTTTTCTGTGAATCTAGCTTCACATAAAGCCTTGACCGATACGTGGCTACCGTGGGTCTTCCCCGTGGGTGGAGCTTATGCGTCATACTCCGAGACCTTTCATGAGTTTATTAGAGAGAACCCTACTCTCATCGATTGCGATGTTTGACAATCAGACTCATATAGGTGTGTTCTTCGAAAGATGTTCTGCAGGACGACATCTCTACTTCAATGAGCCACTTAGAACACATTAAGATATACATCAACCTAGCATGCAGATTTGGAGAGTATTACATCTTCATGGAGTGGTATTGTTGATAGTAAGGATACTCTCCTCTCAGTTGACCAACAGCTTGTCTTCCACATCTTATTCACGGGATCTCCGATCACAAAGAATAGGTTACCGCTGTGAACAACTCATATTGTGGGTCTCATACCCATCTCCCTCGATGCATTATCTATCACATTACGTGATAGACCCTTAGTAAAAGGATCTGCTAGATTCTTAGATGTTTGGATATAATCCAATGCAATAACTCCAGAGTTTCTCATTTTCCTGACAGACTTTAACCTTCTCTGAACGTGTCTTGATTGCTTCATGTTGTCCTTTGAGCTGCTCACTTTCGTGATCACGGTTTGATTTTTGCAGTTTATAAGGATACCCGGTATAGGTTTCTCAACAACCGGCAAGTCATTCAAGAGCCGGGGAAGCCAATCTGCTTTGATTGTAGCTGTATCTAGTGCTGTGAGTTCTGCTTCCATTGTTGACCTCGTTAAGATGGTCTGCTTGCAAGACTTCCAAGAAACAGCGCCACCTCCATGAGTGAATACATATCCGCTCGCGGCCTTTATCTCATCAGCATATGAGATCCCGTTTGAGTCACTATACCCTGCAAGCACATTTGGGTGCCCGGTGTAGTGAATTCCATAATTCGCAGTGCCTTTCAAATAACGCAAAACTCTTTCTAGAGCTTTCCAATGCACATCTCCTGGTTTTGAGACAAACCAACTCAGTTTGCTAACAGCAAAAGAGATGTCAGGTCTTGTAGCACTGGCTAAGTACATAAGCGAGCCAATAATCTGAGAATATTTCAATTGATCTCTAGCAATTATTTGATTCTTTCGAAGTAACACACTCGCATCATATGGTGTTGGAGAGGGCTTGCAGTCACTATAGCCAAAGCGACTCAAGATCTTTTCCACATAGTCAAATTGAAGCAATGTAATCCCACCATCATCGTCTCTCAACAACTTGATGTTCAGAATGACATTAGCCACTCCTAAATCCTTAATCTCAAAACAACGAGATAGGAAATTTTTGACCTCCTTAATAACATTTAGATTTGTTCCGAAAATTAGTATGTCATCAACATACAAGCAAAGGATAACTCCCTCGCGCCCACCATGGCGGTAGTACACACATTTGTCAGCTTCGTTCACAACAAAACCTGCGGCTGTTAAAGTTCTTTCAAAGTTCTCATGCCACTGTTTGGGTGCTTGCTTGAGTCCATACAAAGACTTCAGCAACTTGCACACTTTTCCTTCGTGACCATCTAGTACAAACCCATCTGGTTGTTCCATATAAATTTCCTCGTCCAACTCTCCATTTAGGAATGTAGTCTTAACATCCATTTGATGAACGAGAAGACCATGCGAGGCAGCTAGTGAAAGTAGAACTCGAATAGTGGTCAGTCGATCCACAGGTGAGCAAGTATCAAAGAATTCTTCACCTTCCTTTTGGGTATAACCCTTAGCCATGAGCCGAGCCTTGTACTTTTTAATAGTACCATCAGGCCTAAGATTCTTATTGAATACCCATTTTCATCCTATAGGTTTGCACCCATAAGGACGATTAGTTATCTCCCAAGTTTCATTCGCTAAGATGGAATCCATCTCGCTACGAACCGCTTCCTTCCAGTAGTCAGCATCTTCAGATGCATAAGCCTCTGAAGTAGAACTGGGAGTGTCATCTATGATATACACAAGAAAATCATCACCAAAGGACTTTGCAGTCCTCTATCTCTTGCTCCTAGTAGGAACTTCATTGTTTTCCTCCACAGGACTTTCAGAGTGTTCTATCAAAATGGCAGGTTTGGTAATTGCAACTGGTTCCTGATTCGATGAACTAGGCATCTCCTGATTAGATGAGGTAGCCATATCCTTCATGGGAAAGATATCTTCAAAGAAAGTCGCATCATTCGACTCCATGATCGTACCGACATGCATGTCAGGTACCTCAGATTTTACAACCAAGAATCTATATCCAATGCTATGAAAAGCATATCCCAGGAAAACACAATCCACAGTCTTTGGTCCAAGCTTTCGCTTCTTTGGAATTGGAACATTGACTTTTGCCAAACAACCCCACGTTCATAGATAAGAGAGTTTTAACCTTTTCTTCTCCCATTCCTCGAATGGAGTTATCTCTTTTTTCTTTGTGGGAACTCGATTTAGGACATGACATGCCTTCAATATCGCCTCCCCCCACCATGCCTTAGAGAGACCCGATGTGTCTAACATGGCATTAACCAAATCTGTTAGAGTACGGTTCTTTCTTTCGGCCACCCACATGACAGACACCTTTCTTGTCATTCTTCTTCTTGAAGTTCTTGTGCTGGACAGCCTTGTTCTTCCCATCAAACTTTGCTTTACCATCAAACTTGCCCTTGTTCTTGAACTTGTGGGGCTGGAAGTTCTCGCCTTTTCTTCCACATTGGCACTAGATCCTCCCTCAATACCTAGAGCACGTGTGTCCTTTGCTCTCGCCTTTTCTTCCACATCAAGAGTGCCAATGAGATCCGGGACGGAAAACTCCTGCCTCTTATGCTTCAGCAAGGTAGCAAAGTTCCTCCATGAAGCAGGAAGCTTAGTGATGATACCTCCGGCAACAAACTTGTCTGGTAGCATACAACCGAAGTGCTCAAGTTCTCTAGCAAATGATTGTATCTCATGAGCTTGCTCAACCACGGAGCGCTCTCCAGTCATCCTGTAATCATAGAATTGCTCCATGATGTACAGCTCAGTGTCAGCATCCGAGATCCCAAAGTTGGCCTCGAGTGCATCCCACATATCTATTCCATTATCAATTGACGCATAAGCATCAACTATGTTCTCACCAAGAACACTCAAGAGAGCAGCCTTAAACAGAGTATCAATTTTCTGAAAGTCTTGTGCCTGTTGAGCATCAAGCTCTTCTTCAGGTTTGCCGAGAGTGGCGTCATAGAAACTCATGGTTTGAAACCATAAGACTGCTCTTACGCGCCACCTCTTATAGTGGATACCCTCAAACATAGGAGGTCTCATGGAAGCAGCAAAACCACTTGGGGTAAATTGCCTATAATAAGGTTTTTGGATTGTTGGAAATATGAGCAATTTACCAAATGATTTTATTTCCAGAAATATTAGAAAAAAACATGACTAATATAACAGTGACAAAACAAGCCATGCGATTTGACAAAGAGAAGGTAAACAACATCTTCATATATGAACTGTAACTGAACATATCTAGAGCACACAGTATAGCAAGTTGCATATATGAAATAGAGTCTAACATATCTAGGGCAAATACTAGAACAAGGAACTATAGCAGGACCTCTAATAGAAAGGAGAAGAACACGTACGGTTCAGCAGCAGCAGAAGCGCTGGACTTGGGGTCGGTGTCCTTGCCTGCCATGTCGTCGAGAAGGTCGTGGACGCCGGGGAAGAAGTCATCGTCGGGGAAGTAGTCGTCGGAGTCCGTGATGAAGAAGCCAGTAGTCGCGCGGAGCGCTTCCCAAAAACCTTATCACCCTTCTCCCGTACAAGACTGAAAAGGTGCGGTTCCGGAGGCCTACTGTCAGGACCTGCGGTGCACGCCGCAAGACGGGATGGGGAAGAACGTAGCAGCAGCGCAGTGCTCGGAACTTTGGCGCGCTGTTCGAATTTAGTGTCCAGTACAGAAAACGTTTCAACTCCCACGTGACCTTTCGTATACCCGTCGTGCGTGGCAAAAATTTAGACATTGGCTTGTTCCCACAACCCGCGGCGCGGCCCGTCGTGGCGAGGCGAGGCGTGGCGTGGCGAGGCGGGCGGCGAAGGAGGAGCGCGTGGATGTCCCTCTTGTTCTCATACTCATACATGTGGGGAAAGAACCTACCTTATAAAGAGGTCCAACTCCCTCTAAACTGGAAATGTGGCACTAAACTTTTGTTCCACTTCTTGCGTTGCACGAATGGGCTGCGTGGGCCTCTAGGATTTATTAGGAATTTTTGAAACTACTATTGGGCTAGGCCCAAAATAGACAAAATTCCAGCAGTATATCCATCTAAAAAGGGAACATTTTATCGTAAGCCGGTTGTGACTCTATGGTTACTTTTTTTATAGGCTCTATGTGAGCTTTGCTTTTTCTTTCTTTATGACTCTAAGACCTTTGTTGAACTCATTTGATTTATAATAAAGTTCGCCGTATGTATCGTTCTGATGCAGAGGCCGGGGAGTCCCCTTTTTCGAAAAGAAAATTTCTCTACTGCACACGAACAGGCCAATGGCAATAAAATCTTAGAGAGATTTCAAAAAAAGAAATGGTTTCCATTTATGCACCAGATTACATTTAGTCAGATACTAATGCTTGTACTTGTTCTAATTATAACCATAACAAAGAAAAAAAAATAATGTATCCTCGTAAACTCTTTTTTTGCAACCTTGTGAGGATCGATGCTCTTCATGTGATATGAGGATCTAAGTCTAACTACTCGGACCTACAGTTTTCAGGAATCCTTCTCATGGCTAATTGCATTGAGCGCATCATACGCCACTGTTCTGAACCCTAAATTGCAAAACAAATCTGAAGTGCCTCTTGGTTAGCAATAGGAACGGCATGAGCTAATCTTAAATCATTGTATGCTTTGTAGAATTACCATCAATATCAATGTTGCGGATCATTATGTAAATCTGAAACTAATTTTGATATAAGAAGGTATGGGCAGAATCTTCAGGTTACAGTAGCATTTCAGGTCGAATTACACGATTGTCTTTGGACACTATGAATAAAACACGTACACTTCCATGAAATATCTCAAGGGATTTCATTTCAATAAAAGAATATTCGAAGTAGCTCCTATTAGTTGAATATGCGAGATAACTACTTAGAAATAGTTCTTGGTTAACTTGAAGGATAACTCTAACAGAAAAAGGGTAGTGTCAATCGAGTCACTGAAAAGCATAGTTTTAAATAGCGCGCTAAGCATCTTAGCGACGGACCTCTTCCAAATGATATAGCGTGCTATAGCGAAGCTATAGCGGGCTATTTAAAATGTTTGTTCATTTGTTTGGACCAAAGTCTCTTAGCGCAAGACCTTTTGTAAACGCTATAGCGTGCTATAGCGGAGCTATAGCGGGCTATTTAAAACAGTGCTGAAAAGTAACCTTTTTTGGTATCTTGAAAAAACTTAAAGGATGGAGGCGCGGCGTCATGCCGCGCGTATGTTGTAAGCCCGTCGTTGGTTAGCATGTTGTTGAATCCTTTACGTGGCAAAAAATTAGTGTTTTGTTCTATCATGATGGGCTATCTTTGAATATTTGATGGCCTACTTGTAACTATGAATCATGCAATTTTGTTGTTCAATTCTTTAGATAAAAGTTTGGTGTTGCAATCAGGCCATGGATGCCACATATAGCATGCATCACCCGACAATTAAGTTACAGATGGCGCTACATGAAAAGAAAGTGAAAAAGATGAGTGGGTAGACGCTAACTCATTACAGATGGCGTAAACTGGTGATTGTGTGCACTGTGACATTTTCTTACCTCTCCATCGGTGGATATGTGACTGTTTGCTACTGTCGTCAGGAAACAGCTCTTTTACTGCCTACCCCTGCATATACAGATACATTCAATAAAAACAAAATGATCAATAGGCAATCAACTTAATTCAGTATCAGTTAGCAGTCATAGTAGACCACCACGTTTGTTATGTTCTGGCGGTGCATTTGCACCATTCGATTTATAAGAACCGTTTTTATGTGCACGTAAGCCAAAGCAAAATAACAATAACTTCAGTACAACGTGGCTCACCTCATGTGTTGTTCAAGATGGTGATTCCGTTGCTTCCAAAGCTGATCTAGGAGGTATTTGTGTTCATTGTGATCAGATTCATAAATAATCAAGTCAATTTGGTTACTTTTGTTTGTGAAACTACAGTTGTCAGCTATCATCTAGCAAAAACATGATGTCCATATAAAGATTTGACCATGTCTCTAGTTCAGCTGAAGTATGTCCAGAGGATTTAATCCTGTTGTTTTATTTCTATAATGATGTACCTGCTCTGTACTTTGTGCTATTCTTAGTGCTCCTCTCATTGAATGAAAATGCAACGCTGTTGTGTTCTTCGGTGCAAAAATAATAATACCGAGTGCTCTCTAATCTGCGCGCAGAAAATAATCATGGCATGTAAGCTAAACTTCCTCTGAACCTACTGAACTCTAATATATATATGTCAAACATAGTGTTCGTTTACAGAATAATATAGCACTTAGGCTCCATAACACACCATGTAATGAAGTATATGTAGGATGGCGTTCATGTAGAAATGGTTTAGCTGAAGGATTTTGTGCACATACTGCAGTTATACCACTACAACTAATCAGCTCGGCCATTAATTGGACCATGTTTCTTAAGACCATCATAAACTCTGAAGTTAATTCCTGCAGTCCAAGGATCTGACTCTTTTCATTTGTGCTAGACCAGAAGTGAGTAAGTTACACTCTGCGATTCAACATATGATGGGATTAAAATAAACATACCAATGAGAACCAACGGTGCTTCAATGTTGGGCTGTGGATTCGCTCTTCGGCAAGCATGTTACCTGAAGCATTGGCATGAGTGCCACCGCGAACGGCAGCTACAGGGATCAAATTTCCATTGATGTGCGCAGACGACGGATTCAGCGAGTATCCTCCTCTGGATAGACCCCGCAAGCTGCCGCCATCTGTAATTTTGACAGCCACCACCATGAACGTTTCCATGGATCCATTTCCTCGCTGCACTTCATGGCCAGTAGAAAATGACGTATGGCGGAGGCCATAACTTTCTATTCTTTCGAAACCTTCCTCCGTTTAGCTCAGCATCTCCCGAAGATGTCCTAGAGGTCTGGAGCTTGCTCAGAAATGGCTATATTGCAGTTAAATATGCTACCTGGTGTAGTATTGCCAAAGCAAGAATACACATCACAGCCCCTGAACATAGGGGTACAAATAGTAAAGCCAGCAAGCAAGAAATGTATAAACCACGTAGCCTAAGAAACAGAGTTATATAATTGATAGTTTAAATGTGTCCCGTTCTCAAGGTTCGGAGAAGTGAATCCTACAGGACCAAGACGTACTATGATTCCAGTAGCACAACAACCGAATATTTTCTCTTAAGGACTCATGGACAAATTCGGACAGGATGATCTAATGCTACAATTCAGAAAAAGTGAACAGACACATTCGCTTACTAATAAAAACAGTATTCATCATACTGAAACAGTATGATCAGTATGATCGTCTCGGAGGAGATCAGAATAGCAGTAAATTAGTCTTTCATAATACAGAAGATTGAACCAATGCCTTAAGGACTTTAAGATGGCTTGATGAATGAGCATCTCCTTGAGTTCTGGCCACGGTGCAAATCTCATATGCTAGAAATCAATTGTTGTTTCAAGGGAAGGGACAATTCAAATTTCTGTTATGTCAGTAGGTAATCAATGAAAAGAAAGAAAGAGACACATGCCGACATGTGAATTTGATACCTTATTCTATGTATCAAGATCATACAACATTTAATTGATGACATAACCCACGATGAAGAAATAAAGCAACACATTACTATTTAGTAACACAAATCAAGTTTCAGAAGTGAGCATGCCACTAAGCAACTGTATCACAAAAAGGCATCGAGGAATGGAATCTCTAGAAACCAATATATCGCAGGTCTTGCTTCTAATGGGTCGTCAAGGTTGTCGTGTTTTATCAGATTTATTAGTTTTTAGTAAATGGTAGAATTTTGTTGATCCAATGGGCATGAAGACGGTTCACTAACCTTGTGCAGTGACAACAACAACAGCCTACCTGATAAAACCATGGCGCCCAGCAGAAGCAGCATGTCCAATGATGATGTTGCAAACCAACATGAGGCTCCTTGAGGAATTAATATAGGAAAGATTATACACTGTTAGAAATCATTTGGAGAAATTTAGTGTGTTTGTAAAACTTAAATATCAGCATTCCTTTTTTAATCCTAGAATACAAAACTATCAAATGTATATACCATGCTACCGCACAGATAATCTAACAATTACGTTTACTTGGAAGAAATAACATACAACAAAATTATGTCTGTAGGAATGATCAACTAAGAGAAGTGCTGAAAGATAGAAACGGGAAGAGATAGTTTTTCCTGATGTGACGTTATGGATCAAGCCGAATTACTAGGGGTTCGGTGATGAATTCAGCAGATAGAGAGGAGGAATTTAACGACGCTGGGTTATTTACCGGTGGGGTGGGGCAGGATTAACAGGAGATGAACTCGAATCGGGCTTGGAGTGTTAGTCGTTGTGCCGCCAGTCCAACGTAATTCCTCAACTCAGGAGCCTCGAGATTCAATTGCAGCCTCCTTTCTTTAAAGTTCAAACTATCGTGGATGCACCTCTGCATCTGCGACAACTATACATGATTAGAAAACATTAAATAAGAGATCTAAAGGTTGAGGGAGGAGATTGAGGAGAAATTGGATTGCAACACATACACCTCTACATCTGATGCATCAACCAAACAAGATTGGAAAAACATGAAATAAGAGATCTAAAGGTTGGGGGAGGAGATTGAGGAGAGATTGGATTGCAGCACGGATGGATCTTTGAGGTGTAAGAATGCATCAAAATAGGACACAAAAAGGCGGTGGAGGAGGAAGAACACGGGAGGCAGAGGAGGAAGAACGTGGGAGGCGGTGGAGGAGGCAGAGCAGAGGATGCGGAGGAGGTGGACGTGCCAATGGGGGCATGGGGCAGAGGAGTGTCACGACTGTCACGGCTACAACACCAGCCGCGACGGCCCCACTGGCCAGTGAAGCGACCGAGCCACGACCGGACGGAGCTGACAGAGTCCAGACAAGTGGAAAGGAAGCGATCGGTGGACCCGCGTAGTCAGGATGCGTTGCGTGTGTGGCCTGCGTGCCGTGGGTATTTCTAGGTGAGGCTGAGAGAGAGTGGGCATCGAGGATTATTATGTCTAAATTGATTAAGAGAAGCTGATCTTCTCCTCCGGCCTCCTTCGTCCTCCCTTTGCACATAACCTCTCCTCAGATCTAGATCGGGACTCTTACAACTTGGTATTAGAGGTCAATCATCCTGAATCCACTCTACCAGAAGCCTCGCTACCACACCAAAGCAGCGCAGCAGGCGGTAGCCATGGAAGAGCAGATCGCAGCCCTCGCGAAGGCGGTCCACGATGGGCGCGCCGCCAATGACGCCCGCCTCGACACGATCCAGCAATCGCTTGAGCTCTGGCGGCCGATGGTGACCAACCTGCAGCAGCAACTCGACGAGATGCGTACCCAGGTCGGCCGGATCGCCTCCACCCCGTGTTGACGGCGTCTTCGACATCTCCCGAGGGCGCGGTGGTGCAGCCGGCGTCGTCTTCTCCGATCGGCGACCCTGGGCACCACGGGCCAAGTGGCCACAGCGGGAACAGCGACTCCGGGGGCTTGGCACACGGTGTAGTCACTACCCTGGCGCCGCCTCCGGTCACGGGTGAGCCTCTCCGACCCCCTTTTCCTTCGAAATCAGGCGAATCGGGTGGGGATCTGGCACATCCTGTTGATCTTCCACCTCCGTCGCCTCACGGTTCGTTCGGGGGGCACAACAATTGGGCCCTTCCGCGGCTCGATTTTCCGCCCTTCGATGGCGAAAATCCCCAATTCTGGAAAAACAAATGTGAGAACTACTTTAGTGTCTATGGGGTTCAGAGAGAGATGTGGGTGCGGGTATCAACTCTCCATTTCGAGGGCAATGTCGCGCGTTGGCTGTAGGTGCAGGAAGCGCACGACACCTCCTTCACCTGGGAGACGCTCTGTTCTGCTGTGTGTGCCAAATTTGGCCGCGAGCAGTACCAAGTTCAGCTTAGACAGTTTAATACTCTCCGTCAGATAGGATCAGTTACAGAATACATGGAACAATTCGAGGAACCCATGCATCAGTTGTTAGCTCATAAGCCTGCCTTTGATCCGTTGTTCTTCACTAAGCAATTCCTTGATGGTCTCAAAAGCGATATTAAAATTGGTGTTGCCTTACATCGCCCGCAAGACTTGGACTCCGCCTTTTCTCTTTCTCTGTTACAGGAGGAGCTGATGGGGTTGATGCCCCGGAAGGACCCAGGCCAGCCGAGACACCCTGCTCGGCCTCTGCCAGCGGCGGGTGGATTACATCCTCGCCAGGTGCCGCCCGCGCCTCCGGCAGCAGTAGAAGATCGCCGGGCCTTGGACGCGGCTCGAGCAACCGATCGACGCGCCGAACCAGCGCGGGGCGAGGACCCTGTTGCCGCACTGCGTAATTATCGCGAGCGCGCGGTCTCTGCTTCAAGTGCGGGGAACGATGGGGCCAAGGCCACCAGTGCGCGGCCACCATCCAACTCCATGTGGTTGAGGAATTGTTGGAGCTGTTGCAGGCCGAAGCGCAAGACAGGTAAGGGGCGGAATCAGATTCTGATAAGGAGCAATTCATGTCCATCTCCAAGGTTGCGACCACAGGGGCAACAACTCCGCGAACCGTTCGACTACTGGGTTTGATTGACAGCCACGAGGTGCTGATTCTGGTGGACTCAGGTAGCTCGCACAGTTTCATCAGTGAGGAAACAGCCCAGAAACTGAAAGCGCAAGTACAACCAATGCAGCCAGTGTCAGTAAAGATTGCGGACGGGGGTAATTTGACTTGTTCTGGGTACATACTTGCTTGCGCATCGACAACACAAGCGCAACGGTTCGAGACAGATGTCCGAGTTCTCCCTCTTGGTTCGTATGACATGGTGGTAGGGATGGACTGGCTGGAAGCATGCGGACCAATGCTGGTCGATTGGACAGCAAAAATGCTGCAGTTCCAGCACCAGGGAGCTTCTATCACTCTGGTGGGTTTGCAGCCCAAGCTTCAGCAAGTCGAGCAAGTGACAATGGATCAGTTACTCAGGATGGAGCAGAGTGATTCTATTGCTCATGTGATATCGTTGTGTGCAATAGATCGCTCAGATAAAGCCATGGAAGTGCCCCCAGCCATTCAACACGTAGTCGACAGCTTCCACTCGGTGTTTGTAGAGCCGTCCAAGTTGCTTGATCGTCAACCTTGGGATCATGCTATCCATCTGCTCAAAGGGGTTAAACCAATCAATATCAGACCGTACCGCTACACTCCTGAACAGAAAGATGAAATAGAAGCTCAGGTTAAGGAGATGTTAGAAAAAGGGCTCATCACACCCAACACAAGTGCCTTTTCATCGCTCGTGCTGCTGGTCAAGAAGAAGGACCAAACGTGGCGTTTCTGCGTCGATTACCGTCATCTCAATGCCATAACTCTCAAAAAGACGTACCCGATGCCGGTGATCGACGAGCTGCTCGATGAGTTAGCTGGCTCTAAATGGTTCTCGAAGTTGGACTTGCGAGCTGGATACCACCAAATCCGCTTGGTCCCGGAGGATGAGCACAAGACAACATTCCGAACGCACCTGGGGCATTTTCAGTTCAAGGTGATGCCTTATGGCCTCGCGTACGCTCCTGCAACATTCCAAGGAGTGGTCGACACAGTGCTCAAGCTAGTACTTCACCACGGGGTTTTCGCATTCATGGATGACATCTTAATCCACTCTGAAGAGCTGGAAGAGCATCGATAGCTGCTGAAACGCGTCTTGCAGTTGCTGGCCGACAAGGATCTTAAGGCCAAGATGTCCAAATGCGTTGCCCAACAGGAAATCAGCTACCTGGGACATGTTATCATCGACAAAGGTGTGGCCACAGACAAGAGCAAGATCCAAGCTGTTCAGGAATGGCCGCAGCCGCAGAATGTCAAAGAGCTACGTGGATTCTTGGGATTGGCGGGTTATTATCGCAAATTTGTTCGCTTCTTTGGAGTACTCAGCAAACCCCTCACTGAAATTCTGAAGAAAGGAGCAATTTTCGTATGGACGCCAATGGTCGAAGCCACATTCTCCGCGCTGAAACAAACCCTAGTCCAAGCTCCAGTGCTCGCACTACCCGATTTTCGCAAGCAGTTCGTCGTTGAAACGGACGCAAGTGCCACGGGAATTGGCGCCGTCCTGATGCAAGGAGGACATCCAGTTGCGTATCTCAGCAAAGCTTTGGCTCCGCGCAATCTAGGCCTCTCGGTGTACGAAAAAGAGTGCCTGGCCTTGCTTCTGGCCATCGACCACTGGCGGCCCTACCTGCAACATTCACAGTTCGTGGTTCGCACAGATCAAAAAAGCCTGTTGAACTTGACAGACCAACGACTCAATACGCCGATTCAACAACGGGCGTTTAAAAAACTGATCGGCCTGCAATACACCATCCAGTACAAGACAGGAGTCACAAATCGAGCGGCAGACGCGCTGTCGCGACACGAGCACAAATCAAAATCAGAGATGGTAGCGATCTCTGTATGTAAACCTACGTGGTTGGAAGCTATCAAACGCAGCTATCAAGCAGATCCAGCGGAGCAGTAGCGTATGACAAAGCTAGCCCTCGCGCCGGACAGCGAGCCCGGGTACACCTTGCAGGATGGCATCCTGCGCTTCCAAGGGAGAGTGTGGATTGGTGAAGATACTAACATCCAACAACATCTGATCCGAGCCCTCCATGACAGTGCTGCGGGGGGACATTCAGGTTTTCATGCCACCTACAACAGAGTCAAACGACTGTTCACGTGGAAGGGCATGAAACTGCAGGTCAAGACCCTGGTACGCAACTGTATGGTGTGCCAGCAAGCAAAAACGGAGCGTATATCGCCAGCAGGGCTCCTTCAACCACTGCCAATACCTCAAAAACCATGGTCAGTTATCTCACTCGACTTCATTGAAGGTTTGCCTCGCTTGGGAGGGTACGACACTATCTTGGTGGTAGTTGACAAGTTCTCCAAATACGCACATTTTGTGCCCTTGACTCACCCGTTCACAGCTCTCCAAATTGCCAAAGTATTTATGAAGGAAATCTTCCGGCTCCACGGCTTACCACTAGCCATCATATCAGATCGGGACCGGATTTTTACAGGGCAGGTGTGGCAAGAACTGTTCAAGCTCTACTGGACAGACCTACGTCTCAGCTCATCATACCACCCCCAGACAGACGGGCAAACTGAACGTGTCAACCAGTGTCTAGAAGGATACCTCAGGTGCGCAGTCCACTCCTGCCCTAGCAACTGGTCCAAATGGCTGTCTCTCGCGGAATACTGGTATAATACATCTTTTCATTCGGCTTTGGGCAAGACTCCATTCGAAGTCATCTACGGCCACCTTCCCCGGGAGTTTGGCGTCGCACAGATCAACAAATGTGCAGTCCCTGATCTTGCAGCATGGCTCCAGGAAAGAGAAATGATGCTTGAGCACTTGCAGCAACAGCTCAAGCACGCACAGGACCGTGTGAAAGTTTAGGCTGACCGACACCGTACAGACAAAGAATTTGCTGTGGGGGATGAAGTGTTGCTCAAGTTGCAGCCTTTCATCCAATCGTCAGTGGTACAGCGGCCGCACCAGAAGCTCGCCTTCCACTACTATGGCCCATACACAGTGTCGGCTCGAGTCGGGGCAGTGGCGTACATACTCGAATTGCCTGCTTCCAGCCGTATCCACCCGGTGGTGCATGTCTCGCAACTGAAGAAGGCCTTTGGAGCCACGGTACCAGTAAGTCCTGATCTTCCTCCAAATAACTCGATTTTGTAGGCAGAACATGTTCCGGAGCTGGTGCTCGACTGCAAGATCATGCGTGTGGCTGGTGACACACGCCCTCACATCCGGGTGCAATGGAGCAACCTTCCCTCGTCGCTGTCAACTTGGGAAGATCCAGTGGCGCTGCAGCAGCGGTTCCCCTCTACGCCGCCTTGGGGACAAGTCGGCACACAAGCAGGGGGAATGTCACGACTGTCACGGCTACCCCACCAGCCGCGACGGCCCCACTGGCCAGTGAGGCGACCGAGCCACGACCGGACGGAGCTGACGGAGTCCAAACAAGTGGAAAGGAAGCGATCGGTGGACCTGCGTAGTCAGGACGCATTGTGTGTGTGGCCAGCATGCCGTGGGTATTCTAGGTGAGGCTGAGAGAGAGTGGGCATCGAGGATTATTATGTCTAAATTGATTAAGAGAAGCTGATCTTCTCCTTCGGCCTCCTTCGTCCTCCCTCCCCACCTAACCTCTCCTCAGATCTAGATCGGGACTCTTACAAGGAGGTTCGGCAGAGAGGAGGCGAGACGAAGATTTGTTGTTTGTTGTGTAGCACAGGATGACGATTCTTTAGAAGGAGGTGTGTGCATTCAGTAGTTGAGGAATTTGATCCAAAGGCTGCAAATAGATAACACACAGATCACATATGGATGACAAACGTTGGAAGATCCTATAATGTGGGTTTTTTGGCCCAGGATTATCTGAGTTGATCTCCACCGTTATAACTTGGTCCTACCAGATAAACGGCTAGTAAATTCTAATTAACGTGATAATTTTTTGGGAGTCTGTAATTAGTAGAGGTATAGATAGATAGATAGATAGATAGATAGATAGATAGATAGATAGATAGGCATGATCATGTATATAGGCAACATGTCCGTGACAAGTAGACCGAAACGATTCTGCATCTACTACTATTACTCCACACATTGACCGCTATCCAGCATGCATCTAGAGTATTAAGTTCATAAGAACAGAGTAACGCATTAGACAAGATGACATGATGTAGAGGGATAAACTCAGGCAATATGATATAAACCCCATCCTTTTTATCCTCGATGGCAACAATACAATACGTGACTTGCTGCCCCTGCTGTCACTGGGAAAGGACACCGCAAGATTGAACCCAAAGCTAAGCACTTCACCCATTGCAAGAAAGATCAATCTAGTAGCCCAAACCAAACTGATAATACGAAGAGACTTGCAAAGATAACAAATCATACATAAAAGAATTCAGAGAAGAACCAAATATTGTTCATAGATAATCTTGATCATAAACCCACAATTCTCAGATCTCAACAAACACACCGCAAAAGAATTACATCGAATAGATCTCCAAGAAGATCGAGGAGAACTTTGTATTGAGATCCAAAGAGAGATAAGAAGCCATCTAGCTCATAACTATGGACCCGAAGGTCTGTGGTAAACTACTCACACATCATCGGAGAGGCTATGGTGTTGATGTAGAAGCCCTCCGTGATCGATTCCCCCTTCGGCGGAGCTTTGGAAAAGGCCCCAAGATGGGATCTCTTGGGTACAGAAGGTTGCGGCGGTGGAAATAGGGTTTCGTGGTGCTTTCGGATGTTTTCGGGGTATATGAGTATATATATATAGGCGAAAGAAGTCGGTCAGGGGAGCCATGAGGGGCACACGAGGGTGGGGGCGCACCTCCCTGCCTCGTGGCCTCCTCGATGCTTCCTTGACATCTACTCCAAGTCTCCTGGATTGCGTTTGTTCCAAAAATCACTCTCCCGAAGGTTTCATTCCGTTTGGATTCCGTTTGATATTCCTTTTCTGCGAAACACTGAAATAGGCAAAAAACAGCAATTTGCACTAGGCCTTTGTTAGTAAGTTAGTCCCAAAAATAATATAAAAAGTTATATTAAAGCCCATTAAACATCCAAAATAGATAATATAATAGCATGGAACAATAAAAAAGTATAGATACGTTGGAGACGTATAAAGCATCCCCAAGCTTAATTCCTGCTCGTCCTCGAGTAGGTAAATGATAAAAACAGAATTTTTTATGTGGAATGCTACCTAGCATAATTCTCAATGTAATTTTATTTATTGTGGCATGAATGTTAAGATCCGAAATATTCAAGACAAAAGTTTAATATCGACATAAAAATAATAATACTTCAAGCATACTAACAAAGCAATCATGTCTTCTCAAAATAACATGGCCAAAGAGAGTTATCCCTACAAAATCATATAGTCTAGCTATCCTCCATCTTCACCACACAAAATATTTAAATCATGCACAACTCCGATGACAAGCCAAGCAATTGTTTCATACTTTCGATGTTCTCAAACTTTTTCAATCTTCACCCAATACATGAGCGTGAGCCATGGACATAGCACTATAGGTGGAATAGAATAGTGGTTGTGGAGAAGACAAAAAGGAGAAGATAGTCTCACATCAACTAGGCCTATCAACGGGCTATGGAGATGCCCATTGTCGGTGTCAAAACCGGCGGATCTCGGGTAGGGTGTCCCGAACTATGCGTCTAGGTGGATGGTAACAAGAGACAAGGGACACGATGTTTTACCCAGGTTCGGGCCCTCTTGATGGAGGTAAAACCCTATGTCCTCCTTGATTTATTATTAATGATATGAGTATTACAAGAGTTGATCTACCACGAGATCGGAGAGGTTAAACCCTAGAAGCTAGCCGATGGTATGATTGTATGTATATGTTCTCTATCGACTAGCCTAGCCTCGGTTTATATAATGCACCAAAGGCCTAGGATAACAAGAGTCCTAGCCGAATACGCCGGTGGGGAGGAGTCCTTGTCTTGATCACCAAGTCTTGTGGAATCTTCCATGTATGCGGCAGCTGTTCGAACTGGCCCATGAGTATACGGCCATGGGGGTCCTCGGCCCAATCCAACTGATTGGGAGACAACGTGATGAGTACCCCCTAGTCCAGGACACCATTAGTAGCCCCCTGAACCGGTCTTCATGTTAGGGACGCTCCTCGATTCTTCCCAACTGCTTTTCATCTTCGGTCGTCGGTCTTGAAAATTGGTTCAACAAATCTTCTCATCTTCGATCTTGAGGATCGCCGAAGTGCATCCGACGAGTTTACACGTCGGGTATCCAAGGAGCCCCTTTAAGTTTCCGGCCTTTATCAATGCCTTGTTATTTTTATGCCACACCTCGGGTTTGAAGTTGTTCCCGGGAGGCAGTGTCCTCTTGCGTCCGAGCTCTAACGCCGGACTGCATTTGAGGTATCTTTTGCAGCGGAGCACCAATGTCGGACTGCTTCCGAGCTCCAACGCCGAAATGTATCCGAGCTCCAACGCCGGACTGTGTCCAAGCTCCAACGCCAGACTATATCCAAGAATTCATAGATCATCTTGGTCCAAAAAAGTTGAAGGAGTTTAGCCGAGCTTAATGCCAGAAATGCCCTCTATGGAGCTAGCCGCTAGCGCCCGAGCTTTATGCAGGACTGCTTCCAAGATGGTGCACCACCCCGACCGCGGGCTGATTTATTGTGAATATTTTTAACTGGTGCAGTTTATTCTCTGCCGATGTATATCCAGTAGCCCTCAAGGTGTGTATCAGACTAAAACCCAAGATGCACCTGAAGGCAAGCATAAAACCGTTGTTCCTAGTAGCCCCTGAGACTCAGGTCGATGCGCGAAATCGGCCTGAGGATCAACTCCTAGCTCGGCAGCATACATAGGAATAAAAACGCAGTGTAATATATTAGAGATAACAGTGATCGGCGAACGGGCCCCTATGAGAGGGTCGTGAGAAGTCGCCGTGATATATAGCTTGATGCCAGATAGGTCCAGATGGTACTTATTGCCGTCGGAAGACGCGCTTCCCATAGTTCGATCAAGCCGAACACTGAGCCCTTTGAATTTTCTGCATTGAATAGGCAATGCAGTAGCCCCCGAGACACTGGTCGGGTGGCAACACCAGATCAGGGGATCGATGTGCCCCTTTAATATTTGCAAATAATGAGCGCAAAGCCCAGTAGCCCCCGAGCCTTAATGTGGGCACGGGTGGCCGAATTATGGATCGATATCCAGAGTAAAATCACAGATTATGTGCAATGACTCTATGTATCCAAGTACTTTACGTCATTAATGCTCGGATCCGCATTGTACAAAACTTTGTTGACCGACCATCGGCTTCCACCTCCTCGGTCAGTAGCCAAGGAGTGTTTGTCCTACTTTAAAAAGCCTTTATGAGGGCAAGACAAACAAGGTAATCTGGCCATATGGTTTTATAAACAAAGGTACGCAGAGAGATATGTTATATTACTGTTTAACATAAGAAATGTCTTCCAAAGAAAATAGTCCCGCTATCAGTTCCTTTCTCTTGGTTGTCATGCTAAGCATGATCATGAAACCTCAGCTCTAATGTAAGAGCAAAATATCGAGGATTTAGTTTGGGAGGCCAGTTAATATCCCCCAGTAGTGTCCGGTGATAGTCAAGGTCAAGCCGTAAACACTTCGGCCATTGTTATGAATGGCCCGTTATTTAACACAGTCATCGGATCGCTGACCAGTTTACGCTTATTGTGACAGTCAGTTTTCGGCTTTCTCCACTGAGGTGCTTAACCATGTGAGCTGGAAGCACAATCGCAGTGGTTCTCCCTTTGCACGCCTAGCCGAATAAAGCGAAACGTAGGAAGCAAGTGCAGGAGCCGGGCAACACAACTATTGACCGAAGACACAATTCAAAACCGATGCATATATAGCAATATCCGAGAATGTTTTTGCCGAATCTCTAAAGGTGTCCGGAGTTGCACTGCGAGACTTGTGCTGAAAACACACAAATAGTTTAAAAGTGTCATAATCTTGGAATACCAAAAAACGTCAGTAAAAACCTGACGTCCGAACAAGATCAAGTGTTCGGTGCCAATCCGAAAATTGGTCTTAGAAAAAAAGTGCTTCTGTCGTGCTTTAACATGTCACATCCTATCTCAAGACTTCAAGCGGGTCAGCCTATGGCTTCAACCTCCTATTCCGAAGGCGGAGTACTTCTCATTAGGCCAGTTTAGCAAACTAAACTCTAGCGGCTTTGAGAGAGAAATTAGGCTCCCCGGCTAGTGACCACACACTCATGTCAAAAAAAGGAGTGATGAATAACAATAGTAATAAAAACATTGCAACAACTAAGAAGAAGAACACTCATTATAAAATGGCTCATATAAATTTAAGAGCCCCCAAGTGACTTGGGTAAAAGAATTTTATGTATAATGATTGTATGTACCGAAGTACTAATATCATATCTTTGTTCACCCAAACTTTAAACGCGTCTTAACCAACCGTCGGCTTCTCCCACTTTGGTCAAGGACCGAAAAGTGTTATGTACTCCACCTGTCGAGAATATCGACAGTGTTTCCGATAACCAGGCAACTGGGCCATAAGGCTGTAAAAGACAAAGCGCGCTTAGGAAACTTATGTTATATTACAGACGAAGTGTAAGAAGCATCTTCGAAGAAAATAGTACCCCCACCGATACCTTTCTTCGGTGCTCATTATTACTATGAGACCTGTGCGATAGATTTTTTGTACTCATAAGTTCCGTTGTGTGCCGACCATGATTTTAAACAATAAGAGCACTAGCTTTCGGCTTCACCCAGTCTGAGGTCAGAGCTCGGAGGACCCGGTCGTGACAATCGCAGAGGTGCTCCCTTTACTCCCTAGCCGAACAATCGGGAACGTAGGGGTAAGCACAGGAGCCAGGCAACCCAACTTACAAATCGCTTAAGTCAATATGGTGCATATTGTGGCGTAATACACGAACAAGGAACGAAGCCGTACAAGTATAATCATATGCAAGAGGAAAAGCTTCATAAAGGAAGCCCCCAAATAAATGGGGTATTTGAATTTGTGCGTCACAAACAAAGTTTGGACAAGGAAATTTTTTACAAGCAACTTTTTTACAAAAAAGTATAATGCTTGGTCGAACCGAACACAAGTTAAAAATTTAAAACTTTGAGCATGAAGGCAACTTAGCTAGTTAATATGTTCGGTATTGATGACGCGGTCCGAGCTTGATGAGGGACAAGGTTCCATCCCCCAAGCCAGTCCCGAGGTGGCAGGGCAAAGAGCTCGGCACTCTGAAGTGGTGACATAGCACGGTCAATGCGGCCTGGCAAAGTGATGCCAAAGTCCCTGGCATGGGGTAATGAAGTGTTGACGAAGCCCCCATCCAGCCGAGGTGATGTGGTATGTCTGTACGCCGAGTTGACGATACTGCCCAACCCGGATCATTTACCCGTGCACAAAAAATAGTGCAAACCGGAGATAATAGTAATAATAAGAATTGAAAAAATCGTTGCATAATCAATAATTTATGCAAAGTGAGTAATAAAAGAAATATGGCCTAGCGCCGAAGTCAATGTCGATGCAGGGCATCGGCGTGATGCGGTAAAGGTGTGGCAAAGCCTGAATTCATAGGTCGGTCCGAGTTCCGGATGCGGCGTTCACCGGACCATGTACGGAAACTGACCGAACCACCATGCGACTGTCGTTAATGCGGCCATCATTTGATAGACCTGTGTACATATGATGAACAAACCAGAGTAATAATTTCTTGGGAAAAATGAACCCGAACAAGCAAAAAATACTAGGATTAATAGCACCTGTTTATTTGTTGTAGCAATCCGAAGAAAGGTGATTCCAAAAATTGGGACTCGATCCGCACACGCATTGCCTGATGGGCGATAAAGAGACGTTATGGCGATGCTGGCAAAGGTTCGCTCACCGAGGCAAAGCCCTCGGACCAGCTAACATGACGGAGCTGGTCGGCTAGTGACGCCGAAGTCTCCCGAGTAGGTTCATGAAGAGATGACGAAGCCCCCGGTCCAGCCGAGATGTCGAAGTCTCGATGTCAGCCGATGAGTCGAAGTAGGTCGGCGTGATGGACACCAGCTTGAAGAAGCAATAGTGCGGCCCTGCCGATGTAGGTCGTGACGTGGTCGATGCCGGCTTGATGAAGTGACCATGCGGCGATGCCGGTATGCCCGCTCCGTGTAATCCATGGGGCGGCGATGTTGGTGATGATTTATCCTTCACGATGCCGGACTCTTGTTCGGCTTGCCGAGATGATGATCCGAAGAAGTTGAGCTCGGCTCAACAAAGTGACGACGTGTCCAGCGTAGGTCGACAGCCTTGGAGCAATATTGCCGGACTGGTTTGACACCAGCATAATGATGAAGATGACCTCAGGGGAGGCTTCAAAATTTAGGGGCACGTGTTTAAAAACAACGCACAATACCTTAGAAGAGAATTCCTCTAAAAAGGTTGTCTAGTATCATGTTCATAAAGGAACATGAATTCGGGTCGGATCCGTATTCATGCAGAAAACGGCTCCAAAAATTGGTCCACTTATCAGAAAGTTCCCGGAGTTTGAACCGTCGGATCGAGCTGAAATTTGGAGGGGTGGTAGATATGGGAATTACACAGTAGATGAACGGTTGGATCTTCCAAAGGACCTCTGAGCTGGGATCTGGAGACCACGCCCTAAACTCATCTAGATTCCCGTCTAGATTTGATAGGGCTCTCGTATATCGTAGATCGTCGGAGATTCCTCCATCGGAACTCGAAGGAATTTTGCATGGCTGTTGTAGACGTAATTCCACACTATTCGACCGAAGCAATCGTCAAACCGACGCTCGAGGAGGTGGCGACGGCGAATACAAGTTCGTTGTTCATAAAAATAGCACGGCCGTCCGAGGGCAATGTTGACGTTGAGCCCTCGAGCTCCATGGATGACTCCTCTATGATCATGATAGAGAGCGGAGTTGATGTTGAAGAAGACCCCCGTCAAAACATCACGATTGGAGATGGAGCACGGTCTTCGGTCGAGCCAAGGTGACCAGTCGAGCCGGCGATGAAGATGCCGGCATCGCAGTTAATCCGCAGACGAGCCATCGATCCTTTTGCTGATCACACAGCGGAACTCTCAATGAAAGCACCAATGTCGGTGTCAAAACCGGCGGATCTCGGGTAAGGGGTCCCGAACTGTGTGTCTAGGCGGATGGTAACAGAAAACAAGGGACATGATGTTTTATCCAGGTTCGGGCCCTCTTGATGGAGGTAAAACCCTACATCCTGCTTGATTTATTCTTGATGATATGAGTATTACAAGAGTTGATCTAACACGAGATCGGAGAGGCTAAACCTTAGAAGCTATCCTATGGTATGACTGTATGTATATGTTCTCTATCGACTAGCCTGGCCTCGGTTTATATAATGCACCAAAGGCCTAGGATAACAAGAGTCCTAGCCGAATACACCGGTGGGGAGGAGTCCTTGTCTTGATCACCAAGTCTTGTGGAATCTTCCATGTATGCGGCAGCTGTCCGAACTGGCCCATGAGTATACGACCATGGGGGTCCTTGGCCCAATCCAACTGATCGGGAGATGACGTGATGAGTACCCCCTAGTCCAGGACACCGTCACTCATCAATAGATATCAATGTGAGTGAGTAGGGATTGCCATGCAACGGATGCACTAGAGCTATAAGTGTATGAAAGCTCAACAAAAGAACTAAGTGGGTGTCCATCCAACTTGCTTGCTCATGAAGACCTGGGGCATTTTGAGGAAGCCCATCATTGTAATATACAAGCCAAGTTCTATATTGTAAAATTCCCACCAGAATGTGAAAGTAACAACATAAGAGACTCTCTATCATGAAGATCATGGTGCTACTTTGAAGCACAAGTGTGGTAAAAGGATAGTAACATTGTCCCTTCTCTCTTTTTCTCTCATCTCTTTTTTTATTTCTCTTCTTTTTCTTTTTTTGGGCCTTCTCTTTTTATGGCCTTTCTCCTTTTTTTCGACCGGAGTCTCATCCCGACTTGTGGGGGAATCATAGTCTCCATCATCCTTTCCTCACATGGGACAATGCTCTAATAATGATCATCACACTTTTATTTACATACAACTCAATACTTAGAACAAAATATGACACTATGTGAATGCCTCCAGCAGTGTACCGGGATGTGCAATGACTCATGAGTGACATGTATGAAAGAATTATAAAGGTGGCTTTGCCACAAATACGATGTCAACTACATGATCATGCAAAGCAATATGACAATGATGAAGCGTGTCATAACAAACGGAACGGTGGTAAGTTGCATGACAATATATCTCGGAATGGATATGGAAATGCCATAATAGGTAGGTATGGTGCCTGTTTTGAGGAAGGTATCTGATGGGTTTACGGTACCGGCGAAAGTTGCGCGGTACTAGAGAGGCTAGCAACGGTGGAAGGGTGAGAGTGCGTATAATACATGGACTCAACATTAGTCATAAAGAACTCACATACTTATTGCAAAAATCTATTAGTTATCGAAATAAAGTACTACGCTCATGCTCCTAGGGGGATAGATAGGTAGTAAAATACCATCGCTCGTCCCGGCCGCCACTCATAAGGAAGACAATCAATAAATAAATCATGCTCCGACTTCATCACATAACGGTTCACCATACATGCATGCTACGGGAATCACAAACTTTAACACAAGTATTTATCAAATTCACTACTACTCAACTAGCATGACTCTAATATTACCATCTTCATATCTCAAAACAATCATCAAGTGTCAAACTTTTCATAGTATTCAATGCACTTTTTATGATAGTTTTTATTATAACCATCTTGGGTCCCTATCATATTAGGACTAATTTTATAGCCAAAAAATACCATGCTGTTCTAGAGGACTCTCAAAATGATATAAGTGAATCATGGTAGATCAATAATTTCTATAAAATAAAACCACCACCGTGCTCTAAAAAGATATAAGTGAAGCACTAGAGCAAAATTATCGAGCTCGAAAGATATAAGTGAAGCACAAAGAGTATTCTAATAAATTCCGATTCATGTGTGTCTCTCCCGAAAGGTGTGTACAACAAGGATGATTGTGGTAAACTAAAAAGCAAAGACTCAAATCATACAAGACCCTCCAAGCAAAACACTATCATGTGGTGAATAAAAATATAGCATCAAGTAAAGTTACCGATGGACGAAGACGAAAGAGGGGATGCCTTCCGGGGCATCCCAAGCTTAGGCTTTTAGTTTTCCTTGAATTTTATCTTGGGGTGCCTTGGGGATCCCTAAGATTAGGCTCTTTCCACTCCTTATTCCATAATCCATCAAATCTTTACCCAAAACTTGAAAACTTCACAACACAAAACTCAACAGAAAATCTCATGAGCTCCGTTAGTATAAGAAAGCAAACCACCACTTAAGGTACTATAATGAACTCATTATTTATTTATATTGGTGTTAAACCTGATGTATTCCAACTTCTCTATGGTCTGTACCCCCCGATACTAGCCATAGATTCATGAAAATAAGCAAACAGCACACGAAAAACAGAATTTGTCAAAAACAGAAGACTCGGTAGTAATCTATAGGTTTCGAATACTTATGTATCCCCAAAAATTCTGAAATAAATTGGTGGACGTGAGGAATTTGTCTATATTAATCATCTGCAAAAAGAATCAACCTAATCGCACTCTCCATTAAAAAATGACAGCAAATCTCGTGAGCGCTAAAGTTTCTGTTTTTTACAGCAAGATCGCAAAGACTTCCCCCAAGTTTTCCCAAAGGCTCTACTTGGCACAAACACTAATTAAAAGCATAAAACCACATCTAAATAGAAGCTAGATGAATTATTTATTACTAAACAGAACCAAGAATCAAGAAACAAAAATAAAATTGGGTTGTCTCCCAACAAGCGCTATCATTTAACGCCCCTAGCTAGGCATAAAAACAAGAATAGATCTAGGTATTATCATCTTTGGTATTAGGAAAGAAAAGAGAAAATTTATTATCTCTAGCATTTATCCTTCTATTCTGAGTAAGTACGTGGCCATTAATGGTAGAAGAGAGATTAAGCATGCTACGGAAATTTGCATCTAAGCTAGACTTCATCTCTTTGATAATTTCATTTTGATAAAAGCACAAAAGAGAGGTGGATTCAACCTTCTCACTCATGGGGTGCCCAAATATAGTTTTCATCTTTTCATAGGTATCTATGGGATCCCCCTCAAGAAAACCTTCTTCAAAAATAGAGTCTAAAACTTGCTTGAATGAAGAGGGTAAGCCAACATAAAAGCTTTTCAGGTATATCTTGATATGATATTGGGGCACATAACTGGCTCAGATCCTTAATAACCTATCCCAAGCATCTTTTAAAGACTCATCAAGTAAATAACGAAAAATTCCGGGATCATCTTCATCGAAATTATTCAAACCCTCATTGATAACCCCGGTAGGTCTTTCCATAGCATCATTATTTATGAGCTTAGAAAGAACAAAGGGACTATCCAAAGTACTGAAGCTTGGGAGAGAACCCTTAGCCCTTTTTGATTCAGCCATGGCGAAAGAAAAGAAAAAGGAAAAGAGGCGAATAAAATGGCAAGGGTGAAGTGGGGGAGAGGAAAACAAGAGGCAAATGACATATAATGTAATGCGAGGGATAAGAGTTTGTAATGGGTACTTGGTATGTCTTGACTTGGCGTAGATCTCCCCGGCAATGGCGCCAGAAATCCTTCTTGCTACCTCTTGAGCACTGCGTTGGTTTTCCCTTAAAGAGGAAAGGGTGATGAAACAAAGTAACATAAGTATTTCCCTCAGTTTTTGAGAACCAAGGTATCAATCTAGTAGGAGACTACACGCAAGTCGCCTTGCACCTACACAAACAAATAACAACCTTGCAACCAACGCGATAAAGGGGTTGTCAATCCCTTCACGGCCACTTGCAAAAGTGAGATCAGATAGAGATAATAAGATAAATATTTTTGGTATTTTTATGATATAGATTGAAAGTAAAGATTGCAAAGTAAAATATATTGAAAACTTATATGATGAAAGATAGACCTGGGGGCCATAGGTTTCACTAGTGGCTTCTCTCAAGATAGCATAAGCATTACAGTGGGTAAACCAATTACTGTCAAGCAATTGATAGAAAAGTGCATAATTATGAGAATATCTAGGCATGATCATGTATATAGGCATCACTTCCGCGACAAGTAGACCAAAACTATTCTGCATCTACTACTATTACTCCACACATCGACCGCTATCCAGCATGCATCTAGAGTATTAAGTTCATAAGAATAGAGTAATGCATTAGGCAAGATGACATGATGTAGAGGGATAAACTCAAGCAATATGATATAAACCCCATCCTTTTTTATCCTCGATGGCAACAATACAATCCGTGCCTTGCTACCCCTGCTGTCACTGGGAGAGGACACCGCAAGATTGAACCCAAAGCTAAGAACTTCTCCCATTGCAAGAAAGATCAATCTAGTAGGCCAAACCAAACTGATAATTCGAAGAGACTTGCAAAGATAACAAATCATACATAAAAGAATTCAGAGAAGAACCAAATATTGTTCATAGATAATCTTGATCATAAACCCACAATTCACTCGACAAACACACCGCAAAAGAATTATATCGAATAGATCTCCAAGAAGATCGAGGAGAACTTTGTATTGAGATTCAAAGAGAGAGAAGAAGCCATCTAGCTAATAACTATGGACCCGAAGGTCTATGGTAAACTATTCAGACATCATCGGAGAGGCTAAGGTGTTTATGTAGAAGCCCTCCGTGATCGATTCCCCCTCTGGCGAAGCTCCGGAAAAGGCCCCAAGATGGGATCTCTTGGGTATAGAAGGTTGCGGCGGTGGAAATAGGGTTTCGTGGTGCTCTCAGATGTTTTCGGGGTATATGAGTATATATAGGCGAAAGAAGTCAGTCAGGGGAGCCACGAGGGGCCCACGATGGTGGGGGGCGCGCCTCCCTACCTCCTGGCCTCCTCGATGCTTCCTTCACGTCCACTCCAAGTCTCCTGGATTGCGTTTGTTCCAAAAATCACTCTCCCGGAGGTTTCATTCCATTTGGATTCCATTTGATATTACTTTTCTATGAAACGCTGAAATAGGCAAAAAAATAGTATTTTGCACTAGGCCTTGGTTAGTAGGTTAGTCTCAAAAATTATATAAAAATTATATTAAAGCCCATTAAACATCCAAAATAGATAATATAATAGCACGGAACAATCAAAAATTATAGATACGTTGGAGACGTATCACATTACGTTTCAATTGTCTACCAACATAAGCATTGAAGTTTTGTTGTTTAACAATAAAATTATCAAACTCACCCAAGCATTGGCTAGCAGACTTATAACGAGGAATATCACCTTCATCAAATCTATAGAGAGAATTTACTTTTACTACCTGTGTCGGGTTATCAAGACCATGTATTTCTTCAATAGGTGATAAATTCTTAACATCTTCAGCTTTAATACCTTTTTCTTTCGTAGATTTCTTTGCCTCTTGCATATCTTCAGGACTGAGAAATAGAATACCCCTTTTCTTCGGAGTTGGCTTAGGAGTTGGTTGATACGTCTCCAACGTATCTATTTTTCCGAACACTTTTGCCCTTGTTTTGGACTCTAACTTGCATGATTTGAATGGGACTAACCCAGACAGACGCTGTTTTCAGCAGAATTGCCATGGTGTTATTTTTGTGCAGAAATAAAAGTTCTTGGAATGACATGAAAATCAATGGAGATTATTTTTGGTATATATAAAAAATATTGGTGAAAGAATCAAGGCCAGGGGCCCACATCCTGTCCACGAGGGTGGGGGGCACGCCTACCCCCTTGGGCATGCGCCCCTGCCTCGTGGGCCCCCTGGTGCTCCTCCGACCTCAACTCCAACTCTATATATTCGTGTTCAGGGAGAAAAAAACCAGAGAGAAGGATTCATCACGTTTTATGATACGGAGCTACCGCCAAGCCCTAATCTCTCTCGGGAGGGCTGATCTGGAGTCCGTTCGGGGCTCTGGAGAGGGGAATCATCGCCATCGTCATCATCAACCTTCCTCCATCACCAATTTCATGATGCTCACCGCTGTGCGTCAGTAATTACATCGTAGGCTTGCTGGACAATGATGACTTGGATGAGATTTATCATGTAATCGAGTTAGTTTTGTTAGGGTTTGATCCCTAGTATCCATTATGTTCGGAGATTGATGTTGCTATGACTTTGCTATGCTTAATGCTTGTCATTAAGGCCTAAGTGCCATGATTTCAGATCTGAGCCTATTATGTTTTCATGAATATATGTGAGTTCTTGATCCTATCTTGCAAGTCTATAGTCACCTATTATGTGTTATGATCTATTAACCCCGAAGTGACAATAATCGGGATACTTACCAGTGATGACTGTAGTTTGAGGAGTTCATGTATTCACTAAGTGCTAATGCTTTGGTCTGGTACTCTATTAAAAGGAGGCCTTAATATCCCTTAGTTTCCAATAAGACCCCGCTGGCACGGGAGGGTAGGACAAAAGATGTCATGCAAGTTCTTTTCCATAAGCACGCATGACTATATTCGGAATACATGCCTACATTACATTGATGAACTAGAGCTAGTTATGTGTCACCCTATGTTATAACCCTTGCATGAGAAATCGCATCCGACATAATTATCCATCACTGATCCATTGCCTACGAGCTTTTCATATATTGTTCTTCTCTTATTTACTTTTCCGTTGCTACTGTTACAATCACTATAAAACTAAAACTGCTACCGTTACCACTACTATCATATTACTTTGCTACTAAATACTTTGCTGCGGATATTAAGTTTCCAGGTGTGGTTGAATTGACAACTCATCTGCTAATACTTGAGAATATTCTTTGGCTCCCCTTGTGTCGAATCAATAAATTTGGGTTGAATACTCTACCCTCGAAAACTGTTGTGATCCCCTATACTTGTGGGTTAGCAAGATTATTTTCTTGCGCCGTTGCCGGGGTGCATAGCTCTATTCTTTGAGTCACTTGGGATTTATATCTGCTGATCACTATGAAGAACTTGAAAGATCAAAGAACCAAGATTTTTCCCTCAACTATGAGGGGTGGTAAGGAACTGCCATCTAGCTCTGCACTTGATTCACCTTCTGTTTTGAGTAAACTTGCGACACCTACACCCGCTATTCATTCTAATATGTCGCATGTTATTGATGATGCCACTTCTGCTTTGCATGATACTTATGATGAAACTACTTTTATGCTTGATAATACTGTGCCACTAGGTGAATTTCTTGATGAACAACTTGCTAGGGCTAGAGAGAATGAAATTATTGAAACCGATAATACTGATGAAAGTGATGATGAAGATTCTTCCCCTAGACAACGGAAAAGTAACTAAGCAAAGATCAATATATGAAAAGCTCATACGCATTGGATTAGTGATGGAGAATTATGTCGGATGCGATCCCTCATGCAACAGTTATAAACTAGGGTGACACAGAACTAGCTCCAGTTCATCAATGTAATGTAGGCATGTATTCCGAATATAGTCAGACATGCTTATGGAAAAGAACTTGCATGGCATCTTTTGTCCTACCCTCCCATGGTAGCGGGGTCCTATTGGAAACTAAGGGATATTTAGGCCTCCTTTTAATAGAGTACCGGACCAAAGCATTAGCACTTACTGAATACGTGAACTCCTCAAACTACGGTCATCGTCGGTAAGTATCCCGATTATTGTCACTTCGGGGTTAATGGATCATAACACATAATAAGTGACTATTGACTTGCAAGATAGGATGAAGAACTCACATATATTCATGAAAACCTAATAGGTTCAGATCTGAAACCATGGCACTCGGGCCCTAGCACTACTAGGAAAAGGGCTATAGATGATATGGACACTAATGTCACACCAGACATGTGGTGCGCCACTACTATATAGTAGTGGCGCACCATGTGTCGGTGCGCCATTAGTGTGATAGACACTAATGGCGCACCACACCCATGGTGCGCCACTACTGACATATTTTTTTATTTTTCCAAAAATACTAATGGCGCACCAGGGAACAGTGCGTCATTACTAGTTTAACTAGTAATGGCACACCACTCACCACATGCGCCACTACTATCATTTTGTTTTTTTTGCAAAACTACTAATGGCGCACCACCAGCTGGTGCGCCATTAGTAACCAGGGTTACTGTCGGTGTCAAAACCAGCGGATCTCGGGTAGGGGGTCGCGAACTGTGCGTCTAGGCGGATGGTAACAGGAGACAAGGGACATAATGTTTTTACCCAGGTTTGGGCCCTCTCGATGGAGGTAAAACCCTACTCCTGCTTGATTAATATTGATGATATGGGTAGTACAAGAGTAGATCTACCACGAGATCAAAGAGGCTAAACCCTGGAAGCTAGCCTATGGTATGATTGTTTTTTCCCATCCTATGGACTAAAACCCTTCGGTTTATATAGACACCGGAGAGGGCTAGGGTTACACAGAGTCGGTTACAATGGGAGGAGATCTACATATCCGTATTGCCAAGCTTGCCTTCCACGCCAAGGGAAGTCCCATCCAGACACGACACGAAGTCTTCAATCTTGTATCTTCATAGTCCAAGAGTCCGGCCAAAGGTTATAGTCCGGCTATCCAGACACCCCTAATCCAGGACTCCCTCAGTAGCCCCCGAACCAGGCTTCAATGACGATGAGTCTGGAGCGTAGATTGTCTTCGGCATTGCAAGGCGGGTTCCTCTCCAAATTCCGTGTACCTGTTTAAACAGTGTCCGGCTTCTTGTGAATGTTGAGCTCCTTGGCTTCCACACCCAATAATGGCCACTTTCCACGTGTCGAGTGAATGTGAAGAGCCAGGGTATTTTTACATTTACCCCCCTAGCTGTGTGAATGAGCTGCCTATTAAAGAGACAAGGATTCAGATCCAAATCACACCATCCTCCCTTGGCAAGCCTTCATCAGAGCGCATCCGACAGAGATCCATTTCATCATGGCCGGTCGATGCAGCTCCTCCTCTCGCTCCCCTAGCCCCAAGCCTGGAGATTGGGAGAGATGTTCCGTCCCGCACAACAAATTAGTGATGCTTCAGACCAATGGATTTCTACCCCCAGCAGACATGGTCCCGGTTCGAGCCGGGCTCGCCACCTATAATGGCAGAGAGCAAGTGGAGAACCTTCCCAATCCCGCCAAGGGAGAGCGGGTATGCCTTGTCCCTCATTTGGTAAGAGGGCTCGGATTTCCAATTCATCTATTTCTCCAGGGGCTACTGGAGTACTACGGCCTCCAGTTGCACAACCTTACGCCTGCCTCCATATTGCATATCGCGGGCTTTGTAGCCCTTTGCGAGCTGTTTTTGGGCTGTGAGGCTCATTTCATGCTGTGGAAGAAGCTGTTCTGCCTTGTGCCCCGTTCTCAGGAGGGGTCAATATATCAAGTGGGTGGAGCCGTAGTGTGGCGTATTGCCGGGACCGGATATCTATCCGGAACCCCAAAGAAGACGTCTGAAGACTGGCCTTCAGAATGGTTTTATATAGAAGACATCCCCCTCCCAGACCCTATTCGAGTTGGCCTCCCTGAGTTCGACAACGCTCCTTTGAAGAAGCGTCGGAGCTGGCATCCACGGAGCCCCCAGGAGGAAGATTACAGGGACGTTCTTTACCTGATGAGTCGGATAAGTTTGTTAGCTCGATCCGGATTGACCATGATCGAGGTCATGGCCACATGTATCATGCGGGGGGTGCAGCCGCTTCAGTACAGAGGCCACCCCATGTGGGATTTCAACGGGGAGGATGACGCCACCCTCTACGACCGTAAAGGGCCGAATCGGTTGCTGCTCTAATAAAGATCTTATCCACTTTGTACAAGGGAGAAGAGGAGGAATTCCTCCGCGTCAACCTGCAAGGCGGATTTTCTATGTACAATCCTCCGAGCTGGGTAAGCGGACACTTTTTCTCGCCCATCCGTTTCATATTCCCATAGTTAAGTATTCAGTCTAGCGATTTCAACACAGGAGCTGCGCCAGGCTATAAGGGAGATAAACATCCCTCCTCCACAACCCGAGGACCCAGAACGGTCCCTTGACCCAGCCTCCCAAGAGGATCCGGACATATCCGTGGAGCTGATCGATGGGGTACTTTACCAATTGAGCAATGACAACGCCTTGGTGGCCATTACGACCGATTACCCTGGGCTACTTCCAGCCTCATAGGTAACTGAGACCGAAGTCCTAGTACTTTGAAAAGGGATCCATCCTTGCGTGTTTTTGATTACCGTATAACAACCGTGTTTTGCAGGGGAGGTCCTCGAGGCGGAAGGCTGAGCCTGCGGCGACTAGCCAACAAGGGGCCGCGAGGCCAGGTAGGCTGAAAAGACAAGCACTCCGGATTGAGACACCGGCGCAGCGGTACGGAGTGCCCTCTTTATTCCAAGACATTATTCTCAGAGGCATACTAACGCCCATGCCTTCTTTTTAGGAAAAAGAGCGCTCGCCGGACTATATCCGGAGAGGCTACTAATCGCGCCTCCACCAGCCAGGTTCCAAGGCCAAATTCGGAGGCGGGCACGAATACGAGGCGTGCGTCGGGCGCTCCTCTGACAGAGGATGTGGGTAGACTGTCCGCCACCAATTCCGAGGTGGAAAGTGCCATGAACCACAGACGTCGCCGGACTATTCTTTGTGAAGCTTGTTTCTCCCAAGAGGCATTGGATGCCTTCAACTCGGGAGATGCGTACCTCCGTGCCGCTCAAAATGGTCTAACCAGAGCCATGGAGTAGTATGTAAAAGACATACGGGTGAGAAAATTTGGTGATTATATATATCAGTAGCCCCTGAGACTTGAAACAGTTAGAATAACTGATTTAAGGATCATTTGTTATGCAGGTTCTTATAGAAAAGAATACCCAACTGTCCCAGGAGCTGGAAGAGTGCAAAGCCCAACTTTAGGCCGCACTGGCCGCAGCAGGGGAGCCCAAAGAGACCCGTTCTGGTAATATATCCTTCAAATGATAAGTATCATATAAAGTGCGGCGTATATGCAGATCTGACAATAAAATTGCAGATGACGCTGGAGTAAATCCGGATAAGCAACAGCTCCTACGCCAGCTGAAGGCCGGTGAGAGCGTGCTTACGAGGGTGAGGCAGGAGAAGAATGATCTCCTAGATGTCAACACCAAGCTGGGCGCGAAACTAAAGGATGTTCGTGCCCAACTGTCGGACTCCATTAAGGAGAATCGGCGGCTTCGACGCGGCATATTTAGTAAGTGCTTGAACGAACTTTGAAAAAGAGTTCGGCGAGGAAGTTGGCTGACAGAGTTATGTCTGTAGGTATGCTAACAGGTCGTCCTGCAAAGGAAATGCCCGGTTCTACGGGTGAACTTCTTCCCGAGCTCTCACAACTGCACGAACGAGTTCGACAGGTGATGCAAGGCGTCGCCCAGGCCTTGTGGCCATCCGCCTCCGTGCCCGAAGGACTTGGAGATCTTGCGGAGAAGTTGTAGAGAGCGCGGCGGCGCTTCCAATTATGGAAGATATCGGCCTGCCGTCAAGGTGCCAGGGAAACCTGGGCCATGGTGAAGACGCGGTACACGAAGGCTGACCCAAACCACATGGCCGAGGTCGGACCTGTGGGGCCCGATGGGAAGGAGATCCCTATGAGCTTAGTGTACGGCCAAGTAGAATTGGCCGCAAAGTATTCCCAATAGCACTATAGACTAGACAGCCTATTGGATGGTATTGAAGAGGAATTCAACCAGTCAAATTGACTATGTAATTTAAAGTGACATGTATAATGCCTTCTAGCCGGATTGTAGATTGTTTGTCGCGGCGGACCTTTTCGCTTCAACCTCAGGACCCGATGGTCCGGAGTGTATCCGAATACCCTCTCGGTGATGTAAGAACCGGGGCATGCATGGAGACCAGGCGTAGGGGTCATTAGTGCTTGAACAGACAAGTGCCCAACTAGTTATGTTATATTACATGGTTAGTAAGAAACATCTTCCAGGGAGAATAGTTCCGTTAGGGGTTCCTGTCCCTGGGAGGCATGCCCTAAAGTGCATGTCCGGACTGCGAGAAGAGACGCAAAAAAACATCTGGGGGCGCATAGGTAAATAAGTGAAAAATCATCTTTAGTTCACCGATCAAATATTCCCTTAAGAACGCTAGCTTTCGGCTTCACCCAGTCTGAGGTACACATCCGGCTGACCCGGCAGTAACAATCGCAGAGGTGCTCCCCTTATGCCCTAGCCGAATTAACGGGAACGTAGGTCATAAATACAAGAGCCAGGCAACCTAGCTTGGCCAAAACTTAAGTCATATCGATGCATATAATGGTGAATAAAGGGTACATGCGGAAGGATAACACATGTGTTGGGCATAAAGGCCGTATGAATAAGCTTCTGTTAAAAAAGCCCCGAGGTATAATGAGCGCGGATAGCGCGTCAGTTGCGTGCAAACAAGGCACGAATGGGCCTCTAAAGGCTGTGAGAGAAAAGAAAGGGAGAAGGAGAAAAATATAAGACAGATAGTGTATAAAAAATGGATAGAGGAAGGAGATGAACACAGAGTCCAGCATTAGGCGTAGAATCTTCGAAGTCGGGCTGCGTTCCATGGGTTCGGCTCGAGTCGATTATCGATGCATCTCGCAGACGGTACGCTCCACCAGTCAGGACTTGGTCAATGATGAAGGGACCTTCCCATTTGGGCTTGAGTTTGTCCTTTTTCTTATCTGGCAGGCGTAGAACTAACTCGCCAACATTGTAAGTTTTGGCCCGTACTTCTCTGCTTTGGTATCTTCGAGCCTGCTATTGATAGAATGCGGAACGGGCTTTTGCCACGTCACGCTCCTCCTCCAAGGCGTCCAAACTGTCCTGCCGATCGAGCTCAGCTTCTCTTTCTTCATACATGAGCACTTGAGGTGAGTCATGAATTATGTCACAGGGCAGAACCACCTCTGTGCCGTATACCATAAAGAATGGTGTGTATCCGGTAGTGTGATTCGGCGTGGTCCGCAGCCCCTAGAGTACGGAGTCGAGCTCCTCTACCCAATGCGTGTTAGATTCCTTGAGGGTCCACACTAATCTGGGTTTGATGCCGCTCATGATAAGACCATTTGCGCGCTCGACCTGACCGTTAGTTTGTGGGTGCTAGACTGAAGCATAATCGAGCTTGATGCCCATGTTTTTGCACCAGAGTTTTACCTCGTCGGCTGTAAAGTTCGTGTTGTTATCAGTGATGATGCTGTGGGGGACGCCATAACGGTGTACGACCCCGGATATGAAGTCTATCACCGGTCCAGATTCGGCCGTCTTAACAGGTGAGGGAGTCCTGGATTAGGGGGTGTTCGGGTAGCCAGACTATGAAGATACAAGATTGAAGACTACATCCCGTGTCCGAATGGGACTTTCCTTGGCGTGGAAGGCAAGCTTGGCGATGCGGATATTCAAGATCTCCTACCATTGTAACCGACTCTATGTAACCCTAACCCTACCCGGTGTCTATATAAACCGGAGGGTTTTAGTCCATAGGACAACTTCATCAACTCCATAGACAACAATCATACCGTAGGCTAGCTTCTAGGGTTTAGCCTCCTTGATCTCGTGGTAGATCTACTCTTGTACTACCCATATCATCAATATTAATCAAGCAGGACGTAGGGTTTTACCTCCATCAAGAGGGCCCGAACCTGGGTAAAACATCGTGTTCCCTGCCTCCTGTTACCATCCGGACTAGACGCACAGTTCGGGACCCCCTACCCGAGATCCGCCGGTTTTGACACCGACATTGGTGCTTTCATTGAGAGTTCCTCTGTGTCGTCGCCATTAGGTCCGATGGCTCCTTTGATCATCAACAACGATGCGGTCCAGGGTGAGACTTTTCTCCCCGAATAGATCTTCGTCTTCGGCGGCTTCGCTCTGCGGGCCAATTCTCTTGGCCACTTGGAGCAGATCGAAAGCTATGCCCCTGGCCATCAAGTTAGGTTTGGAAGCTTAAACTACACGGCAGACATCTGCGGAGACTTGACCTTCGACGGGTTCGAGCCACGGCCAAGCGCGCCACACTATCACGAGGGGCATGATCTAGCTCTGCCTCCGGGCAGTGCCCTGGAGGCCGCTCACGCATCGGTTCCGACCTCTAACTCGGAGCCTATTGCACCAATCGAGGACGAGCGGTTGGACGCCACCTCGGGGGCTGCGATCTCAAAGGCGATCGAGCCGAACGCTAGCCCCGCACTCTGCATGACCCGTGACTCCGAGGATCCGGACTCCTCCCCGGACTCCGAACCCCCCGCGCCCCTGCCGATCAAATCCGATTGGGCGCTGATAATGGAGTTCACTGCCGCAGACATCTTTTAGCACTCGCCTTTTGGCGTCATCCTGAATTCTCTTAAGTCTCTCTCTTTATCAGGAGAGCCCTGGCCGGATTACGGTCAGCAAGGATGGGATACGGACGATGAAGAAATTCCAAGCCAACCCACCACCCACTTGGTAGCCACTGTCGACAATTTAAACGACGTGCTCACCTTCGACTCTGGAGACATCGACAGTATGGATGACGATGCAGGAGATACCGACAAACCAACGCCCATAGGGCACTGGACAGCCACCTCATCTCACGATGTGTACATGGTGGATACCCCTAAAGGAAGCGACAATGAGGAAAAAGGGGAGGGAACGGGAGATCGACCCCCTGAAAAGCAATCAAAGCATCGGCTTAAACGCCGAACCAAGCCCCGCCTCGATAAAAACCCAGCCATAGAGCAAGACGAGCCGGTAGACGACGAGCAGGCCTTAGAGCAGCCGTCCGAACAGGGCAATACGGATAGAGAAACCGAACGCCCCTCCTCCGGCGAAAACGGCATTCCGGACGACCTCACACTGGATAAACATATGGAACAGAAGAATCTCCACGAGAGGCTCGTTGCAACTGCATGCAGCCTAAAAAAGCAGAAGCGGAAGCTAAAAACAGCGGAAGATGCACTCCGAATTAGATGGAGAAAAGTAATCAATACCGCAGATAAATACAGCGACAGTCGCCGCACTAAAAGCTATCCGAAATGAAAGCTACTGCCTGAATTCGACGAAGAGGCCCTAGAGCCCTCGCATTCAAAAAATGAGAAAGCCACACGGTCGGATAGACGACCCCATAAAGCGGCAAGCGGCGCCGCACTCAAATCGGCATGCGACCCACTTAAAGATTCGCATCATGGCCCAGTCAGGTCCATTTATGGTCCAAGAAAGCAAGCTCTCGTAAGCAATGCTATGAAGCCATCATCATAATCCGACACACCCAA
Organism: Triticum dicoccoides; assembly: GCF_002162155.2. Classification (NCBI taxonomy): domain Eukaryota; kingdom Viridiplantae; phylum Streptophyta; class Magnoliopsida; order Poales; family Poaceae; genus Triticum; species Triticum dicoccoides. The sequence goes on along the minus strand of NC_041390.1, from coordinate 54,838,779 downwards.
ATACAGGGGCGCTGCACACCCTCTATGTTTCACCGATGAGGTCCTGGACCATGAATTTCCAGAGGGGTTCAAACCTGTAAACATAGAGGCATACGATGGAACAACAGACCCTGGAGTCTGGATAGAGGATTATATCCTCCACATACACATGGCTAGAGGAAACGATCTCCATGCCATAAAATATTTACCCCTTAAGCTTAAAGGGCCAGCCCGGCATTGGCTTAAAAGCCTTCTCGAAAACACAATTGGAAGCTGGGAAGAGCTCGAGGATGCTTTGCGAGCAAACTTTCAAGGGACCTATGTCCGCCCTCCAGATGCAGACGATCTTAGTCACATAACTCAACAACCCGGAGAATCAGCTCGGCAGTTCTGGAATAGATTCCTCACTAAAAAGAATCAGATAGTCGATTGTCCGGACGCTGAAGCCTTAGCAGCTTTTAGGCATAACGTCCGAGATGAATGGCTTGCCAGACACCTCGGCCAAGAAAAGCCGAGAACAATGGCCGCACTAACAAACCTCATGACCCGCTTTTGTGCAGGGGAGGACAGCTGGTTGGCAAGGTGCAGCCCCAGCGACCCAAGTACATCCGAAACTAGGGATGGAAACGGAAAACCACGACGCAACAAGGACCGTCACCGGACTAAGGACAAAAGTCCGAGGAGCACGGCAGTCAATGCCGGATTCAAAGGCTCACGACAAAATCAGGAAAAATCGCCCCCCCCCCCCAGGATAACAGGGACGATCCATCCAACCTAAATAAAATGTTGGACAGGATATGTCAGATACACAGTACCGGGAAGCTTGCTAACCATACCCGCAGAGACTGTTGGGGTTTCAAACAATCCGGCAGACTCAATGCCGAACACAAGGGGCTCGACATACCAAGCGAAGACAAGGACGAACCCCAAAAGCAGAGTACCAGGAAACAAAAGAACTTCCCACAAGAAGTAAAAATAGTGAACTCACTTCACATAACAAAATGTGCGGCGCCCGTAAAGGTACGCACCACACGGCCCATCCGCAAAGGGTCCGGCCACTGGTTGTCAAAACCGATCATCTTCGATCAGCTAGATTATTCTAGAAATATCAAGAATGCAGGCTGGACTGCCTTGATACTCGATCCAATAATTGGCGGACTCCAGTTTTCAAATGTCCTTATGGACGACGGCAGTGGACTAAACCTTTCAAGGGGTAATACCTGGTCCGGACACCCGTTGTATGGGTTTTCTCCGGCTCGAAGTCATATTCGGCTCTGCCGATAACTTCCGCCGCGAAAAGCTGACCTTCCATATCGTCCCGTTCTCAAGTCGCTATCAAGTACTACTGGGACGCGAAGCTTTCGCTCGCTTTAACGCAATACCGCATTATGCATCTCTTACGCTTAAGATGCCCGGTCCACGAGGCATCATCTCTTTGAAGGGGAAGCACTAAAGTGCGCCTCCCCAAGCGGAGGACTGTGCGGCCGCCTTGACAGCCCCACAGCAAAATGTCCTCACCGGCCAAAAAACTTCAAAATAGGTCATTAAAGACCAGGAACACGGATAGACGAGTTCGGTACAAAATCATCATTGATGCAGGCTTAGTGGCCATATACCCCTGCACTAGGGGCTCCATGCATATACAATAAGAGACAATAAAGCTCAATTTTATATATTTTACTTTACACCTTATTTATTTTAAACTTTTTCGGCACGACCCGTTTTCAACTCAGTTCCTCTCTTTTACAGATGAACGTCGTGCGGTGCCCGTCCAGGATACGGCACAACGGAGACACAGGCGCAGACGTGCAGTAGGGACCCGTCCTAAAGGATTCTTTTTAGATTAAGACCCTGCGTAAACCTTTTTTACTGCCTCTTGTTGCTACACATCCCCTGGTTTTTTCTGGTATAACCAAGGAGGAGGCTGGCGTCTTGGCATGTGGCCACGTCAGAATTTTCGCACGTACCTGGACACTAGGGGCTTCTTTTTTTAATAATAAAGAGTGTTGTTTCGCCCGCACTCACAAAGACCGAATACCTTAGGGAGTGTTCGGCGTCGCGAGTTTTGGCATTATATGCATCAGCTCCGAATCATGTCTTTGTTCAAATGTTGGGTTGCCCGGCTCCTGAGTTCGGCTATCTTACGTCCCGCTCTATCGGCTAAGGTAGTACCAGGAGAACTACTGCGATTGTGCCCCGGTTCGGCCGGGCGAGCAACTTAGTAGAGAAAGCCGAAAACTGACTGTCATGATGTAGCGTGAGACTGGTCAGCCACTCGATGACCTATCGGAATCTATCGGATTCCTCTGTTTTAACGAAGGGTCGTTTCCCAGTCAGGCACATACGCGCTCCGCACTCGGATGAGCACAGTCGCCACCAAGGAGCTACCTAAATAGTCTCACTGTCAAGCTCCTATGGCTAAGTGAAAGTGTTAAAGCATTATAGTCCGGTTGCCTGGCCCGCTGAGCTATCACCTCCTTTGTAGGACCAAGACATTGGGTTAAGTGTGAAAATTCGTCTTCTGCGAGCACCCCCGCACTATGTGCATGGGGGCTGAAGCCAACGACTGCCATCTTTCAGATTATATATATATATTAAAACGGTCGCACTGGAGGTGTTCCCAATACTTGAAGGCACAAGTATAAAAAGGCCACTAAAATTTATCAAAATATTACTTTATAATTACATATGCTATCATAACATAGCATCTTTCGAGCACTGCGTCTCTATTACACGAGCGCCTTCAAGGACTTCCTGAAAATAGTGCTCGAAGGGTACTCGACTTTTGTCCGAATCTCGGGACGCAACAACGGTGGTCTCCATCTCCACCCAGTATGTCTTAACACGGGCAAGAGCCATCCGTGCGCCCTCTATGCATGCTGACCTCTTCATTGCATTTATACGCGGCACTGCATCAAGGAATTGCTGCACCAAGTTGAAATAACTCTTCGGGTCCGATCTTCCCGGCCACAGATAACCCATGACGTACTTCATGGCGAGTCTGGACAACCTATTTAGTTCGTCCTATTGAGCCAAACGATCGACCACTGCCAGTGGATGCTCTAGATTGTGAAACTGCGACCAGAAAAGCTTTTCCACTTCGTGATCCTTCTGATCTTGAAAGTGTTCGGTCGCATCAGCAGCACTCGCTGCCAAGTCCAAATAGGTATCCTCCACACTCCACATTCGGTCCAACGGAGCAAACTTCGGATCGCAAAATTTCCTTCGCAGCATAAAGGGCTTTCCAGCCGCAATCTGTTCGGCCTGATGCAGCTCCTCCTTCGCAGCTCTCATCGTAGAGCGCGTGTCCTTGGCATTGGCAGCGGCCTTCTCTAAGTCCGTCTGTTTCGCCTGGTCTTCTTTTTCAAGAAATCTGCAACGGTCTGTAGCGCTTTTTAACTTTTTGGCCATCTCGGCCATCTCTTCCTTGCTTCGGCAATGGGCAGCCCATTCGGCTCTCAGCTCTTCAAGGGCTTTCTTGGCGACCACATCACTTTCTCTGGCTTGTTCTTTGGCTCGGGCAAGTTCTGCCCTAAGACTCTCCACGGCGGCCGCACCATCTGCGTCAAGCATACACATTGTAAGACAAAGGCCTCAAACTATTCTTACCTCATGCCGCCTGGGGAATTGCATACCTTGAGCCTCCTCAAGCCGCTTGTTGAAAAGCGCGATGTTGGCTTCTGCCACCTCTAGTTGCCGCTTTAGTCCGGCAAAATCGTCAGTTTGGCTCGATTCCGGACACCCTGCCACCTGCATTCAAAGGCGACATCTTAGACCTGGGAGTATGATCCTCCGCGCGCCGTCATTTCTTGACGACGCGCAGAGTCTCAGGGGCTACTATCTACACAGGGCGCATCTTATTCATGTGCAACTGCCAAAAGTGTACATTATCTAAATGTACCTCAAAACCCGTCAGTAAACTTTTGACGGCCTCATGTAGTCCGCTCTCTGCGGATGAGATCCTTTCAATCACCGTGCCCATGAATGCACGGTGCTCCTTTGAGATACAAGCTCGCCCCAACAGAATCTTTAGCTCCTTCGACCGAGCACCAGACGGTGTCGGGCTCGTCCCATGACCTCTTTCGAAGGCCGGACACGGAGAACCTCGGGGGGCCACATAGCCATCTTCCGCCCCTGCCGGATTCGGAGAAACTCTCCACGATGACACCTCAGGGTCGCCCGCCTCGCTAGGCGGCATGGCAGGGGAGGCGTCCCACTCTCCATCATCTCCGGAAGAAGATCCCCCAAAGACGAGCTCTGCTGAAAAGGGCTGAGGTCCGAACTACAAGGTAAAAGTTTGGTTAATCTTCTCAGACATAAATCAAGGATTTCCCTCATCCCTCAAAAGGAAAATCTTTCTCTACTTATGGCTCGCTGGAGGGCTGATCCCCTTGAGGGCGTAGTCCGACCGAGGAACTCCCCGGCGTCGGACCCTCTGACGAGGATTTTCTCCCCCGCTTCGCGGCCATGGTTCCCGGGTCGTCAGAGGCGGCTCTCTTCTTCCCCTTAGGAGAGGAATCGTCGGTTCCTCCCTTCGGAGCAGCCTCCTTCGAGGAGGCCATAGCTTCCTTGTCCTCCCCCTCCAAAGGCATTATCTCCTGCATCCTTACTAGCACGGGATCCGGCCTGGTTTCAGGAAGGGGAGCCGGACACCTGATCAGCTTTGCCTTCGCTATCCACTCCTGCTTAAAAGGACGGCTCTTTTAGGGGCAAGTTTATGACAATTATACAGATAGAAGGTCCGGGCACAAGGTTTCTTACTTGAGTATCCAGGAGATTTCGGCTTAGGCCTGCGTCCTCGCTCGAATCCGGACACATCTCTTGTGATCCGAAGAACAGTTTATACATATCCGCGGGCGTTGCGCCCATGAAGTTCTAGAGAGCTCGCGGTCCCTCTGGATTAAATTCCCACAGGCGAAGGGGGCGATGTTTGCCGGGCAATATTCGGCAAATCAGCATGACCTGCGTCACCTTGACCAGGCTGAGGTCTCCTTCCAAGAGATCTTTAATGCGGCCCTGTAACAAGGGCACGTCTTTGGGCAAACCCCAATCCAACCCTCTGTTGACCCATGACGCCAGACGTGGTGGGAGACCCGAGCGAAAGGCAGGAGGCGCCACCCATTTGGTGCTTCGGGGAGCGGTGATATAAAATCATTCTCGTTGCCACAAGCCTAGCTCCTCTTGAAAAGAGCCCTCGGGCCATGGAGCATCAGCATTTTTGCTTATAATAGCGCCTCCGCACTCTGCGTGCCGTCCCTCGATCATCTTCGGTTCCACTTTCAAGGTTTTGAGCCATAGTCTGAAGTGAGGGTTAACATGTAGGAACGCTTCGCACACAACGATAAACGAGGAGATATGGAGGATGGACTCCGGAGCTAAGTCATGGAATTCCAGCCCGTGATAAAATAGCAGCCCCCTCACAAAGGGATCCATCGGGAAGCCCAACCCCCGAAGGAAGTGAGACATGAACACCACGCTCTCACCGGGCTGGGGACTGGGGATGACCTGCCCTTGAGCAGGCAACCTATGCCAAATTTCGCCGGTCAGGAACTTAGCCTCTCTCAACTTAGCACGTCCTCTTCCGTGATGGAGGAGGGCATCCATCGACCTTGAAGGTCAGAACCGGACATTGTCGAAAGTCTGAGGCGCCCGGAATCTGGAGCCTAGGGTGTTGGAACTCGAGGCGACGGGCGAACTTGTTGGAGAAAAGATAAGGCCCTGGTCTCTTTATAATAGGCTGAATACCAGGACCCCTCCCCGTAACCGTTAGGGACTCACCTTTAATCGAGAAAACATGCTAACGGGCTCGATTGGGTTACCCACGTCCGTATTGATGAGGATCCCATAATAGGGGGTACACGATCTCTGCTTTGGCAAGACGTGCCAAGGAAACCGCCTCGCAAAACACGCTGAGGTGAAAAAGTAAAAACGATTCGAGTACAGGACTTGGCCGTAGTGTGATGGCGCACTGCAGAGTACGTCAGCAGATTGGATTTGTGTTAATATTATTCTCTCTATGGCAATATGTGGAAACTTATTTTGCAGAGCCGGACACTACTCTTGGTGTTAACAATCTTCTATGAAGGACTTGGAGGAGGAACCCGCCTTGCAATGCCGAAGACAATTTGCGCGCCGGACTCGTCGTCATAGAAGCCTGGTTCAGGGGCTAATGAGGGAGTCCTGGATTAGGGGGTGTTCGGGTAGCCGGACTATACCTTCAGCCGGACTCCAGGACTATGAAGATACAAGATTGAAGACTACGTCTCGTGTCCGGATGGGACTTTCCTTGGGGTGGAAGGCAAGCTTGGCGATGCGGATATTCAAGATCTCCTACCATTGTAACCGACTCTATGTAACCCTAACCCTACCCGGTGTATATATAAACCGGAGGGTTTTAGTCCGTAGGACAACTTCAGCAACTCCATAGACAACAATCATACCGTAGGCTAGCTTCTAGGGTTTAGCCTCCTTGATCTCGTGGTAGATCTACTCTTGTACTACCCATATCATCAATATTAATCAAGCAGGACGTAGGGTTTTACCTCCATCAAGAGGGCTAGAACCTGGGTAAAACATCGTGTTCCCTGCCTCCTGTTACCATCCGGCCTAGACGCACAGTTCGGGACCCCCTACCCGAGATCTGCCGGTTTTGACACCGACAACAGGCTTGGCTTCTATCCATTTGGTGAACTTATCAACCATGAATAGTAAGTATTTTTTGCTTGTGGGTTCCTCCTTTAAGGGGTCCAACCATGTCAAGCCCCCAGACCGTGAAGGGCCAGGTGATGGGGATAGTATGGAGGGCGGTGGGTGGCATATGGCTTTGGTTTGCAAAAAGCTGGCAACCAACGCAACGTTGGACTAAGTCCTGAGCGTCTGCCCGGGCCGTCGGCCAATAAAAGCCTGTACGGAAGGCCTTGCTTACAAGGGCCCGAGCTGCAGCGTGGTGACCGCCGAGTCCGGAATGAATTTCCGCCAAAAGATTCTGCCCTTCCTCTTCGGAGATGCACCTTTGAAGGACTCCGATGGTGCTTTTTTTATAAAGCTCTCCCTCATGGACTTTGTAGGCTTTAGATCGCCGCACTATGCAGTGTGCCTCGTTTTGGTCCTCGGGAAGTTCCTGCCTAGTTAGGTAGGCTAGGAATGGTTCTGTCCACGGGGCGATGACTGCCATTATTACGTGGGCTGAAGATGTTATTTCGTTGGCAGAGCCTCCAATTATGTCAGAATGTTCGGTGTCGGGCAGTGCGGTTGGGTCCGGGTTGTTATTTCCGGGTTCCCCTTCCCATACTACGGATGGCTTGAACAACCTCTCCAAGAAGATGTTGGGGGGGACGGCGTCGCGTTTTGCACCGATGCGTGCCAGGACATCTGCTGCCTGATTGTTTTCCCGGGCTATATGGTGAAATTCAAGCCCCTCGAACCGAGCTGACATTTTTAGGACGGCATTGCGATAAGCTGCCATTTTCGGATCCTTGGCATCAAAGTCTCCATTTATTTTGGATATCGCGAGGTTCGAATCCCCGCGCACCTCTAGGCATTGAATGCCCATGGATACTGCCATCCAGAGACCATGTAGAAGTGCCTCATATTCGGCTGTGTTGTTGGAGTCCGTATACATTATCTGGAGTACGTATTGAACTCTATCTTCTGTTGGGGATGTCAAAACGACGCTAGCCCCCAGACCAGCCAACATTTTGGAGCCGTTGAAGTGCATGATCTAGTTGAAATATGTAGGTGGTGCGCCATTAGTAGCCTGGGACCAGTTAGATATTTTGGACAGCCACCTACACACTCACTTTCCCCACTTCATTCTCTCCACCTCCTCCTCCAAGCTTGTCTCGGCTGCCTCCTCCTCCTCACCTCATTTGCACCGTAGATTCATCCAAATTAAGTGGTTAAATTACCTTTTTTGATAGGTAAGTAAGGGGAAAGCTTTCTTTATGTTGTAGATCTACTTTTTTCTCCCTCCAACAATGTGCACATGCACTTTTTATGGCCTAGCTAGATCTATGTATGTTTGTGGTGTTGCATATATGTTTGTGTTTGCAGGTACCGGTATTTGAAATGCGATAGTTGCCAATATTTTGCCGGAATGTTGATTCATTTCCGTTTCGGCGAGAATTTTGGCACTATGCATTCTTTTTGGTCCTATTTTTAGGGAAAGTCATACCAAATTTTTTCTGGGTTCTAAAATATCGTTCTGCTCTACCCCGCAGGCGACCATGGTCCGCATGATGACCGAAGGCATCGTGAATAGGTTTTTGAGCTCCGCGAAGGCCGAGATGCTTCAAAAAACGAGACGGAGATAAGATGTCCGTGTCAAAGATGCAAGCTGAAGAGCCTTATTGCGGACCCGGATTCCGGGCAGGTGCGGGACCACCTGCTCTTGCGTGGTTTCATGGATGGCTATCGGTGGCAAGGTGATGAAGATGACTATGAAGTCGTCCATGGGGGCCGGTTAAGAAATGAGGAAGGGCAGCAAGACAACCACCGCGGCGAGGGCGGGCGAGAAGACGAAGAATCTCCCGGACATGATCACGACGGTGATGCTGTACATAGTCATCATGTAGAAGATGCCGGACATGATGATGAGGAAGATGAAGATGCCGGAGCAAACAACGATGGACCATCGATGGGCTGGGTGCAGGACCCTCATATTCAAGAGCTGCTTCTCAAGCAGACGGATAACGCAAGAGCTGCCACCCGAGAGAAAGCCAAGCTGGATCAACTGGAGATAGACGCGGTTACTCCATTGTATGAAGGATGCAGGCCCGAGGATACCCGCCTGAAAGTAACGCTCATGGCTCTGGAGATGAAGGTAAAACAAAAAATGACCGACGCATGCTTCGACGAGAACATGTCATTTTGGCACAAACGTCTTCCCAAGGGGAACAAGTGCCCGACCAGTTTCGAGGAGGCGAAGAAAATCGTGTGTCCTCTGGATTTACCGCACATGAAATACCATGTGTGCATGAACAATTGCATCATTTATCGGGACGAGCACGCGGAGTCTACCATATGTCCGGTGTGCGGCGTCACTCGATACAAGAAGAGGAAGAAAGGTCCTCGAAAAGTGGTGTGGTACTTTCCGATCACTCCTCGTCTACAGCGCTATTTCTCGGACCCTAAGCTAGCAAAGCTCCTACGTTGACACGCGGATAGGGAGGAGAAGAAGCAAGAAGATGACAGAAATGACCCGGAGATAAATAAAAAAGAAAAGATGCCGAGTCACCATAAGGATGCGAGCCAGTGGCAGGCGTTGAACTTCGAACACCCAGAATTTGGGGACGATCCAAGGAACATCGTGCTGGGCGCGAGCACCGATGGAGTCAATCCGTTTGGTAGCCAGAGAAGCACACATAGCACCTGGCCTATGTTTGTGTGGATGTACAACCTTCCCCCTGGTTGTGCATGAAGAGGAAGTACATTCACATGGGTATGCTAATTGAAGGGCCGAAACAACCAGGGAACGACATCAATCTGTATCTGGGGCTGCTGAAAGAGGAGCTAGACACGCTGTGGAAAATGCCAGCCAATACGTGGGACGCCGCAGAGAAAGAATATTTCCCTATGAGAGCCTCACTGCTCACGACGGTGCACGACTATCTTGGTTACAGATATCTCGCGGGGCAGGTGGTCCACGGATTTTCTGGATGCGTTAGGTACATGGATGACACAATGTATAGCCAGCTCGATAGAGATCCTTGGTCTTCGAAAACCGTGTTCATGGGACATCGAAGGTGGCTTCGCGACAATGACCCATGGAGAAAACGCAAGGATCTGTTTGATGGTGAAACCGAACCCCGAAGATGCCCGCGTACGAGGAGTGGCGAGGAAATAGACGAGCTGTTGAAAAATTGGAAAGATTGCCCACTGCCGGGAAAGAAGCAAAAGGCGCCAGAGCCGGGAAAGAAGCGAAAGGCGCCAGGGCCGCTACTGAAGGTATGGAAAACGAGGTCTGTTTTCTGGGACTTTCCGTACTAGAAGATCCACCGTGTGCCTCACAGCCTTGATGTCATGTATATCACGGAGAACGTGTGCGAGAGTCTGCTTGGTACCCTCCTCAACATGCCAAATAGGACCAAAGATGGGCCGAAAGCAAGGGCATACTTGAAATCAATGGGCATCAAGGAGGAGCTTCACACTAATGATGATGCTGCTGATGATGATGAGGTGAAGCAGGACACGGAAAGTCGTCGCAAAGGCAAAAAGGCCAAGAAAACTGGAAATGACTACCCTCCCGCATGCTTCACTCTAAGTCAGGAGGAGATCAAGCAGTTTTCACCTGCCTCGTAAGAGTAAAACTTCCTTACGGTTACGCGGGGAAGATAAGCAGATACCTAGACCCAGCGAAGCAGAAGTTCAGCAGGATGAAGTCTCACGACTGTCACGTGCTAATGATGCAGATACTTCCACTTGAAATCCGTGGGATCAGGTACACGCACGTCCGTGAAACGCTATTTGGCCTATGCAACTTTTTCGATGTCATCTCTCGGAAGTCGGTTGGCGTGAGGCAACTCAGAAGGCTATAGGAAGAGATCGTGGTGATACTATGCTTGAGATGTACTTCCTGCCCGCATTCTTCGACGTTATGGTGCATCTGCTGGTCCATATCGTGGAGGATATCATCCAACTTGGGCCGACGTTCCTGCACAGCATGATGCCGTTCGAAAGGATGAATGGTGTCATCAAAGGATACGTTCGCAACATGTCACGTCCAGAGGGAAGCATAGCCAGGGGCTTTCTGACCGAAGAGTGCATCTCCTACTACACGAATGATCTAGGCATCGAGAACCCCGTTGGTCTGCCCGTCAACAGGCACCTCGGCAGGCTCGCTGGATGGGGTCACCGCGAGGGTTGCCGCGAAATGCATGTCGACTTCGAGGCTCAACTCGCCGACTTTGAAAGAGCAAACCTAGTCGCGCTACAACACATAGACGTGGTCGATCCTTGGGTGGTAGAGCACAAAACCTTTATTGAGAAGACGTACAATGACCGAGGCCAACAGAGGACAGACGGAGATATAATCAAAAAGCACAACTCATGTTTCATGCATTGGTTCAAGAAGAAGCTTCTGTCGTACCCTTTACATGAGGATTCTTCCGTGGAAGAAAAACTCATATTCGCCTTGTCACAGGGCGCCGAGCACAACCTGATGACCTATGAGGCGTACGATATCAACGGCTACACATTCTACACCGAGGACAAGGACATGAAGAGCGATGGTTATCAGAACTCCGGGGTAACGATGGAATCCTACACCGGTAACAACAAGGACAGCTACTACGGAAGGATCGAGGAGATCTGGGAGCTGAGCTATGCTGGAAAGAAGGTCCCGATGTTCTGTGTCAGATGGGCCAAGAGCATCCTAAAAGAAGATCGATATTTCACCACCATGGTTATACCCGAAGCCAAATCCAAGACCGCGGGTGCAAACGTCACTGCGAGAAATGAGCCATGGGTACTGGCTTCCCAAGTGGACCAATGCTTCTTCATTACCGACCCATCAAAGCCAAGTCGTGTTGTCGTGAGGAGAGGCAAAAGGAAGATCATCGAAATTGATGGAGTCGCCAATGAGCAAGACTTTCACAAGTACGGCGACCCAAAGATGGAACATGACGATGACGACGAAGTGCCATACACCACAAGAAGAAGCAGGACCACCCTACCTAAAGGACAGCTGTTCCACAGAAGAACTCCATTTGCGAAAAAGAAGGGCAAGAAGATTGTGAACAGATAGCTAGCTAAGATCGATTGTATTTAAATTGTAGCCTTCATTTCTTGATTGTAATCGTAGTCTGAATTTGTTAATATTTTTGGAACTCATGAATATTTTTAAATTTCATCGGCACTTTTTGAATTCATGAATATTTTCTCAAATTTTGATGATATTTTTTCATATTCATAAATGTTTTACCAATTCACAAATGAATGCAACTAAAAATAAAAAAAATTGATAATATTTTTAAATAACAAATTTGATGATATTTTCAAATAACAAATTTGATGATATCTTCAATTAAAAATAAAAAACAAATTTGATGATATTTTCAAAAAAACCAATTCATCCAAAAAACAAATTTGATGATATCTTCTCTTCTAGTCCTCATGAAAATAACAAATTTGATAAAAAAAACAAATTATTAGATGCAACAAAAAATAATGAAATTTTTTTACTAATGGCACACCAGAGGAGGGTGCGCCATTGCTATCAGAAAAAAACTTACTAATGGCGCACCAGTGGATGGTGCGCCATTGCTATCAATGTTTTTATGGCGCACCCCTGGATGGTGTGCCATAACTGTCCTTCCCCCTTGTGTGTGTTGTCCACCTCGTGGTCGTCCTTCTCTCTCCCAATCTCACATCTTTCCGACCCACTGCGCCACCGCCCCTACTGCGCCGCCTGTCGTGGTTCTAAGCCTGATAGTAGAATAGGGGGGTAGGAATGTAGAGGCAAGATCCTAGCTGTGGAGGAGTTGTACACGCGAGTTTTACGAGTTCAGGCCCTTCTCGGAGGAAGTAACAGCCCTACGTCTTGGAGCCCGGAGGCTGTTGCTACTTCTTGAGCTTGCGTTGGTTTTCCCCAAAGAGGAAAGGATGATGCAGCAGAGTAGCGTAAGTATTTCCCTCAGTTTTTGAGAACCAAGGTATCAATCCAGTAGGAGGCCATGCACAAGTCCCTCGTACCTACACATCACAAAGAGCTCAACTCAACCAACGCGATTAGGGGTTGTCAATCCCTTCATGGTCACTTACGGAAGTGAGATCCGATAGATAATTTTTTTGGTATTTTTGATATAAAGATGCAAAGTAAAAAGTAAAAGGCAAAGTAAAAACAAAGCAAGATTAAAGTGATGGAGATTGATATGATGAGAATAGACCCGGGGGCCATAGGTTTCACTAGTGGCTTCTCTCAAGAGCATAAATTTTCTACGGTGGGTAAACAAATTATTGTTGAGCAATTGACAGAATTGAGCATAGTTATGAGAATATCTAGGCATGATCATGTATATAGGCATCACGTCCGTGACAAGTAGATCGAAACGATTCTGCATCTACTACTATTACTCCACTCATCGACCGCTATCCAGCATGCATCTAGAGTATTAAGTTAAAAACAGAGTAACGCTTTAAGCAAGATGACATGATGTAGAGAAATAAATTCATGCAATATGAAATAAACCCCATCTTGTTATCCTCGATGGCAACAATACAATACGTGTCTTGCTGCCCCTTCTGTCACTGGGAAAGAACACCGCAAGATCGAACCCAAAGCTAAGCACTTCTCCCATGGCAAGAACTACCAATCTAGTTGGCCAAACCAAACGGATAATTCGAAGAGACTTGCAAAGATAACCAATCAGACATAAAAGAATTCAGAGAAGATTCAAATATTGTTCATAGATAGACTTGATCATAAACCCACAATTCATCGGTCTCAACAACACCGCAAAAGGAGAAGATTACATCGAATAGATCTCCACAAGAGAGGGGGAGAATATTGTATTGAGATCCAAAAAGAGAGAAGAAGCCATCTAGCTAATAACTATGGACCCGAAGGTCTGAGGTAAACTACTCACACTTCATTGGAGGGGCTATGATGATGTAGAAGCCCTCCGTGATGACGGCACTCTCTGGCGGAGCTCCGGAACAGGCCCCAAGATGGGATCTCGTGGATAAAGAAAGTTGCGGCGGTGGAATTAGGTTTTTGGCTCCTGTTCTGATCGTTTGGGGGTACGTGGGTATATATAGGAGGAAGGAGTACGTCGTTGGAGCACCGAGGGGCCCACGAGGCAGGGGGCGCGCCCTGTAGGGGGGGGGGCTACCCTCGTGACCGCCTCCGGTACTTCATGGAGTAGGGTCCAAGTCTCCTGGGTCTAATCCGAGAAGAAAATCACGTTCCAAAAAGGATTTTTCTGTTTGGACTCCGTTTGATATTCTGTTTCTTCGAAACACTGAAATAGGCAAAAAACAGCAATTCTGGGCTGGGCTTCCGGTTAAGAGGTTAGTCCCAAAAATAATATAAAAGTGGAAAATAAAGCCCAATATAGTCCAAAACAATAGATAATATAACATGGAGCAATCAAAAATTATAGATACGTTGGAGACGTATCAGGCATCCCCAAGCTTAATTCCTGCTCGTCCTCGAGTAGGTAAATGATAAAAAGAGAATTTTTGATGCGGAGTGCTACTTGGCATAATTTCAATGCAAAATTTCTTAATTGTGGTATGAATATTCAGATTAGAAAGATTCAAGACAAAAGTTCATATTGACATAAAGAATAATAACACTTCAAGCAAACTAACAAAGCAATTATGTTTTCTCAAAGTAACATGGCCAAAGAAAGTTCATCCCTACAAAATCATATAGTTTAGTCATGCTCCATTTTCGTCACACAAGAATGCTCTCATCATGCACAACCCCGATGACAAGCCAAGCAATTGTTTCATACCTTAATAATCTCAAACTCATAAACTTTCACACAATACATGAGCGTGAGCCATGGATATATCACTATGGGTGGAATAGAATATAATGATGGGGGTTGTGTGGAGATGACAAAAAAGGAGAAAGTCTCACATCAACGAGGCTAATCAATGGGCTAGGGAGATGCCCATCGATTGATGTTAATGCGAGGAGTAGGTATTGCCATGCAACGAATGCAGTAGAGCTATAAATGTATGAAAGCTCAACAAAAGAAACTAAGTGGGTGTGCATCCAACTTGCTTGCTCATGAAGACCTAGGGCACTTGAGGAGGCCCATTGTTGGAATATACAAGCCAAGTTCTATAATGAAAAATTCCCACTAGTATATGAAAGTGATAACTCAAGAGACTCTCTATATGAAGAACATGGTGCTACTTTGAAGCACAATATATGAGACTCGCTATATCATGGTGCTACTTTGAAGCACAAGTGTGGAAAAAAGGATAGTAACATTGCCCCTTGTTTTTTTGGGCCTTCTTTTTTTCTTTGGCTTTTTTTGGGACAATGCTCTATTGAATGATGATCATCACACTTCTATTTATTTACAAATCAATGCTTACAACTCGATACTAGAACAAAGTATGACTCTATATGAATGCCTCCGGCGGTGTACCGGGATATGCAATGAATCAAGAGTGACAAGTATGAAATATTATGAATGGTGGCTTTGCCACAAATACTATGTCAACTACATGATCATGCTAAGCAATATGACAATGATGAATGTGTCATGATAAATTGGATGGTGGAAAGTTGCATGGAAATATATCTCGGAATGGCTATGGAAATGCCATAATAGGTTTGTATGGTGGCTGTTTTGAGGAAGATATAAGGAGGTTTATGTGTGAAAGAGTGTATCATATCATGGGGTTTGGATGCACCAGCGAAGTTTGCACCAACTCTCAATGTGGGAAAGGGCAATGCACGGTACCGTAGAGGCTAGCAATGATGGAAGGGTGAGAGTGCGTATAATCCATGGACTCAACATTAGTCATAAAGAACTCATATACTTATTGCAAAAATCTACAAGCCATCAAAAACCAAAGTATTACGTGCATGGTCCTAGGGGGATAGATTGGTAGGAAAAGACCATCGCTCGTCCCCGACCACCACTCATAAGGAGGACAATCAAATAACACCTCATGTTTCAAATTTGTTGCATAATGTTAACCATACGTGCATGCTACTGGACTTGCAAACTTTAACTCAAGCACTTCTCAAATTCACAATTACTCTACTAGCATGACTTTGATATTACTACCTCCATATCTCAAAACAATTATCAATCATCCAACTTTTCTTAGTATTCAACGCACTCAAAAGAAAGTTTCACAAATCTTGAATACCAAGCAAGTTATTATTAAGAAAATTACCATGCTATTACGACTCTCAAAATAATTTAAGTGAAGCATGAGAGATCATAGTTTCTTTAAAACAAACCACCACCGTGCTCTAAAATATCTAAGTGAAGCACATAGAGCAAAATTTCAACGCTCAAAAGATATAAGTGAAGCACATAGAGCAAAACTACATAGCTCAAAAGAAATAAGTGAAGCACATAGAGTATTCTATCAAATTTTAATTCATAGATGACTCTCTAAAAAGGTGTGTACAGCAAGGATGATTGTGGCACACTAACAAACAGAGACACAAATAATACAAGACGCTCCAAGCAAAACACATATCATGTTGGTGAATAAAAATATAGCTCCCAATAAATTACTGATGGAAGTGGATGAAAGAGGGGATGCCTTCCGGGGCATCCCCAAGCTTTGACTTTTTGGTGTCCTTGGATTATCTTGGGGGTGCCATGGGAATCCCCAAGCTTAGGCTCTTGCCACTCCTTGTTCCATAATCCATCAAAAGAACTCACCCAAAACTTGAAAACTTCACAACACAAAACTCAATAGAAATCTCGTGAGCTCCGTTAGAGAAAGAAAACATAAAACCACTTCAAGGTACTGTAATGAACTCATTCTTTATTTATTTTGGTGTTAAACCTACTGTATTCCAACTTCTCTATGGATTATAAACTATTTTACTAACCATAGATTCATCAAAATAAGCAAACAACACACGAAAAACAGAATCTGTCAAAAACAGAACAGTCTGTAGTAACCTGTAACAAACTTAAACTTCTGGAACTCCAAAAAATCTAACAGAATTAGACGACCTAGATAATTTGTTTATTGATCAGCAGCAGTTGGAATAAATATTTTATCACGTTCTGATGATTTTTAGTAATTCGGGCACTGAACGCAAAGTTTCTGGAAATTACAGCAAGATCAAATAACTATCATCCATGAAGATCCAATAGGTCTAGCTTGGCACAATCACTAATTAAAACACAAAACCACATCCAAACAGAGGGTATATGGGTTATTTATTCCGTAACAGAAGAAAAACACAAAAAATAAAAAATAAAATTGGGCTGCCTCCCAACAAGCGCTATCATTTAACGCCCCTAGCTAGGCATAAAAGCGAGGATAGATCTAGGTATTGCCATAATAGTGGTATGGCAAATCATGAAAACTTCTTTCATATTCTCTATGTTCAGCAGCAAGTTTTCTTTGAGGCAAGCAAAAGTAATCAAAAGGGCTAAATTTAATGGGACAAAAGTCCCCAAGATCAATCTCGAGAGGTATGGGTGCCTCCCTAGCCCCTTTGTATTGCACAATCAATTCATCATTAAGAGCATTCTTTTGGCAAAAAGCTACAAGCCTTCATTCAAGAGGAAAACCCAGTCCATTATTCTGAATAGCAAAATCATCATTAAGCTCGGAAATTTTATCAACTGGAACATCGGCAGGAACCTTTTTCCTAAGATTTTCATTCTAAGCAATTTGATCTAATGATTGCAAACGCATCATGTCTTCTTGATTAAAAATGATAGCTTCAATGGGAGGATGACTAGCATCCACCCTATAATGCGCAAAGATTTCTTTGGCATCTTTTATTATAAATCTAAACTCATGAGCCAAAAAGATAGTAGCGGCATGCTTAACAGAAGAATGCTCAATATTAGAGAATTCTAAGAAGATTCGTTGGATGCAAGGATGCATGTGCATAAATTGTCTTTCAAGTTCAACTATTAGCATGGCAATAGCATCCGCAAGACTACTAGTTCTATGAAGAATAGAACCGCCCATAGAGGGCAAAGTACCGGCACAAGTAAAGAAATCTTGGATAACTCCTTTTCCAATAATATTACCACTACCAACACGAATTTTTTTTGTATGCAAGGTAGGGGGTTCTTCAGTAGGAGCATCAGAATTCTCCATGATATTATTATTGTCCATATCGGCAATAATTTCCCCAAATTCAGACATAACGACAAGCAAGCGAGAAAAAGGCAAACGGAGAAGGAGAAGGGGAAGGAGGAAGAGAGGGCGAACAAAACGGCAAGGGTGAAGTGGGGGAGAGGAAAACGAGAGGCAAATGGCAACTAATGTAATGTGGGAGATAGGGATTGTGATGGGTACTTGGTATGTTGACTTCTGCGTAGACTCCCCGGCAACGGCGCCAGAAATTCTTCTTGCTACCTCTTGAGCTTGCGTTGGTTTTCCCCGAAGGGGAAAGGATGATGCAGCAGAGTAGCGTAAGTATTTCCCTCAGTTTTTGAGAACCGAGGTATCAATCCAGTAGGAGGCCACGCGCAAGTCCCTCTTACCTACACAACACAAAGAGCTCAACGCAACCAACACGATTAGGGGTTGTCAATCCCTTCACGGTCACTTACGGAAGTGAGATCCGGTAGATAATATTTTTGGTATTTTTTGATATAAAGATGCAAAGTGAAAAGTAAAAGGCAAAGTAAAAACAAAGCAAGATTAAAGTGATGGAGATTGATATGATGAGAATAGACCCGGGGGCCATAGGTTTCACTAGTGGCTTCTCTCAAGAGCATAAGTTTTCTACGGTGGGTGAACAAATTACTGTTGAGCAATTGACAGAATTGAGCATAGTTATGAGAATATCTAGGCATGATCATGTATATAGGCATCACGTCCGTGACAAGTAGATCGAAACGATTCTGCATCTACTACTATTACTCCACTCATCGACCACTATCCAGCATGCATCTAGAGTATTAAGTTAAAAATAGAGTAACGCTTTAAGCAAGATGACATGATCTAGAGAGATAAATTCATGCAATATGAAATAAACCCCATCTTGTTATCCTTGATGGCAACGATACAATACGTGTCTTGCTGCCCCTTCTGTCACTGGGAAAGAACACCGCAAGATCGAACCCAAAGCTAAGCACTTCTCCCATGGCAAGAACTACCAATCTAGTTGGCCAAACCAAACGGATAATTCGAAGAGACTTGCAAAGATACCAATCCTACATAAAATAATTCAGAGAAGATTCAAATATTGTTCATAGATAGACTTGATCATAAACCCACAATTCATCGGTCTCAACAAACACACCGCAAAAGAAGAAGATTACATCGAATAGATCTCCACAAGAGAGGGGGAGAACATTGTATTGAGATCCAAAAAGAGAGAAGAAGCCATCTAGCTAATAACTATGGACCCGAAGGTCTGAGGTAAACTACTCACACTTCATAGGAGAGGCTATGATGATGTAGAAGCCCTCCGTGATGACGGCCCTCTCCGGTGGAGCTCCGGAACAGGCCCCAAGATGGGATCTCATGGATACAGAAAGTTGCGGCGGTGGAATTTGGTTTTTGGCTCCTGTTCTAATCGTTTGGGGGTACGTGGGTATATATAGGAGGAAGGAGTACGTCGGTGGAGCACCGAGGGGCCCACGAGGCAGGGGGAGCACCCCCTACCCTCGTGACCACCTCCGGTACTTCTTGGAGTAGGGTCCAAGTCTCCTGGGTCTTATCCGAGAAGAAAATCACGTTCCAAAAAGGATTTTTCTGTTTGGACTCCGTTTGATATTCTGTTTCTTCGAAACACTGAAATAGGCAAAAAACAGCAATTCTGGGCTGGGCCTCCGGTTAATAGGTTAGTCCCAAAAATAATATAAAAGTGGAAAATAAAGCCCAATATAGTCAAAAACAGTAGATAATATAGCATGGAGCAATCAAAAATTATAGATACGTTGGAGACGTATCAGCGGTCAACTGGATATATGCGTGTGAATTACAAAGGGTGCGAACCCTTGTCCCATAGGAGAGGGGTGGCTTATGTAGAGTGCGCCAGGACCCCAGCTCCCCTCCGTTACACAGAGTTCAATGTTCATAAAGGAGGAGCGTTACTGGTAATGTCCGGAGTAAAGTGCTATAAATGATTGTTAAAGCTATGACTTAAATCCCGACCGTTGCGGAGTGAGTGGCTGCACATCTTCTGGTGGCTGAATGGTTGTTCGCATGGTCGAGCGTCTTCAAGGATGTCGAGTGGAACATAGCTTCATGGTCGAGTGGATGATGATCTCTCTTCGACTGCTTCTGGTTCTTTTAAAGATGTCCTTGGGGAGGGTATCTTGGACAGATCCATGACACTACCCTAGGTACATAGCTTCGTCATTAGCCCCCGAATGGATCAGGATTTGAGTGGGGAAGGAGATGAGAACACTTCCGACTCATTCTTCTTGTGGTGGGTATAACTTATTCTGGAGCCATGAACTGAGGATACAACGTCACTTCTTTTTCAGTCGCCTTGGTCAATTCTTGGTTTTTGCCGAGTGAATTTTCAAGGAAGAACTCCGAATGATAATGTAGAGGACGTTTTCAGTCTGACAAGTTGCCCTGCTCTCCACGGATTTCGCGGGATTTGAATTTTGGGAAGCGCGCTGGATGGGCGAGGCCGTGGTAATTGGGACGGATTAGGCAGGTCGCCTCAATCTCCGTGCTACCTTTTTCGCCACGTATTGCGTGCACGACTGTTGCGGGATTTGTTTGGATCGTCTGGGCCTACCAGTCAGTCACTCGGGGAACGACCTTATAAAAGGCACCGGACTGGGTCTCTGCCCTGTGCACTCCCATTCTCTTTTCTTCTTCCTTCGACCTCTCTGCCACGCTCGCTTCTGCTCTCGTCGCCGAACCCTCGCTCGAACTCGATCTGCCGCCATGGGAAAAGAGAAGACGGTGGCGCTAGAGCGCGC
The DNA here is from genome assembly GCF_002162155.2 of Triticum dicoccoides. Taxonomy (NCBI): domain Eukaryota; kingdom Viridiplantae; phylum Streptophyta; class Magnoliopsida; order Poales; family Poaceae; genus Triticum; species Triticum dicoccoides. Next base: position 54,818,233 of record NC_041390.1, on the reverse strand, counting down.
GAAGAAGGCGACCGCGAAGGCGAAGGGCAAGCGGACCAGCCGGGGCGGATCCTCGTCGAGATCGGCCTGCCGCCGGGCTGGATCCAGGGCGACTAGATCCGCTCGACGATCAGCCAGGACTACCTCGACGACCTGCTGGAGGGGGGACTGATCCCCCACAAATCGGCGTGGCTCCCGGGGAACGAGACCGAGCCGCAGCCAAGGGAGGGTGAGTGCGTTCTCCTCGCCACCCACGTCGATCGCGGATTTTCTCTGCCTCCCCATCCTTTCTTTCGGGGCTTTTTGAACTTCTTTGGGGCTCAGCTCCACCACTTCACTCCAAACACCATAGTCTATCTGGCTGCTTTCATGTCAATGTGTGAAAATTTCTTGGGCTGTCGACCGCACTGGGGTCTTTTCAAACACATCTTCACCTGTCATTCCCAGTCGGTCAAAAAGGCCAATCCGAGTGATGAGAGGATGCACATGATCCAGATGTGCGGGGCCCTGGGGATCCAGATGAGGAACAAGAGCACCTTCCCAGCAATGATCCTTCCCGACTCGGTCCGGGGTTGGCAGTCGACTTGGTTTTACTGTAAGGACCAGCCGACCCCGGGTCAGTCGACTGGACTTCCTCCCTTTTCTCTGGCTCGGGTGGACAAGCCCTCCTCCCTGAAGGTGGTCCCAGAAGAGAAGGCGCAGGTCAAGGTGCTGGTCGAGCGGGTCGTCCAACTCGTCCGCGACGGGGTGACTAGGATGGACCTGCTGGAGCTCTTTCTCGGTCGACGCATCCAACCGCTTTAGGCTCGTGATCATTCGATGTGGATGTACTCTGGACTCAAGGACTCCACTCGGATCCATCCGGAGGATGTGAGCGAGGACATCTTGGAGAAGTGGCTGATGGGAATCACAAAGACAACCCCAGGGGGTCTAGGAGGGTGATTCCATTCGACCACTCGCGCCAGCCAGAGGAGTTATGATTCTGTTTTACCAAGTATCTTTCCGATTCACTGTGTGACACCTTGTTGATGGTCGACTGAATTTCTTTGGATTGTTGTCTTTTCAGGCCCTCATTTATATGTACTCGATGCCCAATGGAGTGCAGGAGCAAGACGTCGAGGAAGGAGCAAGCGGGGGCGATAGCGGCGAGTGGCACTCGGATGCCGAGGAGGACGAGGAGAGCGACGAATTGACTGATGACGAAGAGGTCGACTCGCCTCCTCGCAGGGAGAGGAGATCCAAAAACGCTCACAACCCGGCGAGCACTCCGGACCTGGTGACCGCGCCGACTGGGCAGTCTTCGAAGAGCCCTAGGACATCTTCCCCAGCGCCGATTGAGAAGGCTCCGAAGCAGCCCAAGGTTGTGCCGCCTCCAGTGCCAAAAGCACCGAAAGCCACCTCCTCCAAACTACCAAAAGCTCTGCCCAGGATCAAAGTGACCATCCCTACCATCTCCGGGTAATCATCTGACCTGTTCTTTTCGTCGACTCGAGCAACAGAACGTAACCGACTGGGTGCGGTCTTTGCAGTGCTGCTACATCAGGAACCTCTTCTCTCCAGTACCGAGACGAGGAGATGGAAGATGCGGTCACCTCCAACCCAGGTAAAAACTCTTATGATCTTGCTCTTGACTACTCGGTCGATTGAATTCTAGCGGTTTACTTTAGAGTCGACTGATCTTCCCCGCAGCTCCGCCCAACGTCATCGATCTCCCAGATGACAATGAAGATGTGGCTCCTAGGCCCAGGAAGAATAAAAAGGCGACGGCTGGTAAGGCGTCTCAGCAGGGACCAACGACAACACCAACCATCTATCAATCTTAAGACGCGGGCGGGACCTCTGTACCCTTCGCTGTACCCTTGTCGAGTGAGCGCCCCGCACCATCGACTGTACCGGTGATTCCTTCTGTCGTCCCAGCTCACGCCTCGGAGGTCCAAGATGCAGCACCTAGGTCATCTGCTCTCCTCTTCACCAGCTATCCCGTTACGGACAACCAGTCAGAAGCGGCTGCGGAAGCCATCTGGCAGGCTGACGTGATGATGGAGCGGATGAAGACGATGCATGAGAATAGCCAGGCTGCCTACGACACCAGTGCTGCTCTCCGGGCCAATGTCCAGGTAAGTAGACTTTTTGACTGCCCTTGTTCTATCAGGATATGCTACCTGAAAAATTTTCTTCTATACAATCTCCTATAGTTTGCGTCAAATCAGTGCACCCAGTGGGTGTTTTGTTGTCTTTGGTAGTTGCATTCTTCCACTCAGTCTGGGCGAGTAGGATCTGAACCGGTGGGGGCATGCTAAGTGCACCCACTGGGTGTAGTCCCCGAGACCGCAGTCGACTGCTGGCAGTCGACTGGGGTCTGAGTTCTACCTTCCTTTCTTTTCTTCCACTTGACTCGGGCGGACCGGTCGAGTGGGATCTGAACCGGTGGGGGCACGCTAAGTGCACCCACTGGATGTAGTCCCCGAGACCGCAATCGACACTATAAAAAAAAGACACATCCGTGACATTTTGGGCCGAACGAAATTTTTTTCTGTCATGCATATGACACTTCTACGACAATAATTGTGACAAAACCCGGTATCATCATAGATGTGGTGGGCTCCTACTTCTATGACAAAAAATCATGACAGAAAATGGGCTTTTCATCCTGGGCGGGCCGAAGACGCAGCTGCATGACATTCTTTGGGCCATCCATGACGGAAAAAATCATGGTAGAAGTGAGGGGGAGGAAAAAATTTGGGGAGTTCCCGGTTACGGTGGGAGGTCGGGGGCCGAGCGATGCGCGTTTCTCTGGTACACGTACGCGCGTTTGTGTGAGGCGTTGGCTCTAACTGAACCCGAGCGAGGCGTTGGGCTCTAACTGAACCCAAGCGATTGCACTGTAGGCGTTACAGAACCCGAGCGATCGATCGATGGCTGTTAACTGAACCCGATCGAGCGATTCCTTTGCTACTGCTGCTAACTGAAGC
>NC_041390.1:54785570-54815107 GCF_002162155.2 Triticum dicoccoides | reverse complement strand
ATGGAGGGGTGCCCATGGAGGGGTGGATGAACAGGACCCCGTGGTGTGGAGGGCTGGACGAACAGTAGACGGTGGAGGGGTGGTTGAATAGGACCCCATGGTGTGGAGGGCTGGATGAACAATACACGGTGGAGGGGTGCCCGTGGAGGGGTGGTTGAACAGGACCCCATGGTGTGGAGGGCTGGAAGAACAGTAGACGGTGGAGGGCTGGTTGAACAGTAGCCGGTGGAGTAGCACGTGGTGGAGGCTGGATGAACAGGAGCCCGTGGAGGCTGGAGGAGGTCGACGGTGGAGATGAACAGTATCCCGTGGAGTCCTGTTTTGCAATACGCCACTCCCCTCCCGATGAACAGGACCCCCGTTTCGACCGTAGCACTCCAACACAAGTCCGTTTCCTCCGTTTTGCGGTATGCCACACACCCCTCCCGATCAACAGGACCCCCGTTTCGACCATAAGAGGTCCGTTTCCTCCATTTTGCGGTACGCCAGACCCCTCCCGATGAACAGGATCCTGTTTCAAACGTGGCCGGTCGAACACAAGGTCGTTTCCTCCGTTCTGCGGTACGCCAGGCCTCGTTTCCATTGCCTATTCTGTCCAAGCCCTCCCGATGAACACGACGCATTCTGTTGCCTCCCAATGAACACGACGCATTCTGTTGCCTCCCCATGATCACGATGACGATGTTGTTTCTCCGTTCCAACCTAGCCATGTACACGAGCCCTGGCCGTACGTATGCGCGAGTAGGCGTTCGAGACCCCGCCCGTATGTACACATATGTGGCCGTATTTTCTTTCTTGCACCCTGGCGGCTGTACGTACGTGTAAATGGTACGTGCACGCCTCTACTACGACACGTGCGTGCCTCTACATCAACTAGTATGTACGTACACGTTCATGACCAGAATGACAACGCTACATACGCTTCGACCAGGTGTGTCCCGACTGTCAGGCACTTCCTTGCCTGCGAAGATGTAGCTGGTGGGTCCCAGCAGTCAGGGGGAAACATTTTTTTCGTGAAATATGGTGGCCCGTCCGGTGGGCCCCGCTGTCAGGTGGAGGAATAATTATTTTGCACGTAATAAGGAGGCACTTCCTTGCTGCGGCCGTGGACCCAGCTGTCACCCTCTCCACGTACAGTCCTCGTCCGATGGAAGTCGTTCCTTGACCACGTTGACCACGCCGCGCCGAGAGCACCAGGGTGGTGGACGACGGCGAGGCCTAGGAAGGGGACGACGCGGAGCCGGGGAAGACGCGGCAGTGGATGCCTATGCGTAGAGGAGTACGAGGGTTCACTGGTTCGCCGCGGTGTGAGGCTACCATTGCCGCAGAATAACAGGGGTTGTGGGTGAGTAGAGGGATGGCCTGGCCAGCAGTGGGAGTAGTAGGGGGCGGTGAGGCCTCCGGCGCATCGCAGCCGGCCACGGGAGGCAGGAGCACGAGGCACGACCGGCGCTGGTTTGGGCGGCTGGAGCAAGAAGACCAGAGGTTGAAGAAGCACTACGGCCGTTGGATGGACATCGTACGGTCACTGGAGCTAGAATCATGCATATTGACTAAGTTGACAAAGCCCTCCGTCCCCGTCAACTTAGTAGGCCCACAAGTCAGCCTCCCACCAAGGTGGGTCCCAGCTAGCAGGGGGTATTCATTTTTTTAGCGTAATAAGGAGGCATTTCCTTGCGTGCGAAGATATAGCTGGTGGGTCCGAGTTGTCAGGGGCGGTAACGTTTTTTTCGCAAAATACAGAGGCCCGTTCGGTGGGTCCCTGATGTCAGGGGAGGAATCATTATTTTGCGCGTAATAAGGAGGCATTTCGTTGCGTGCGGCTGTGGACCCAGCTGTCGGCCTCTCCACGTACAATCCACTTCAGATGCATGTTGGTCATTGATCACGTTGACCACGCCGCGCGGAGAGCACCAGGGCGGTGGACGACGGTGAGGCCTAGGAAGGGGACGACACGAAGGCAGGGAAGACTCAGCAGTTGTTTCCCACGTGAAGGGGAGTATGACTGTACAAGGGTTTACTGGTTCGTCTGCCGTCGCCGGAGAATAACAGCAGGTGTGGGTGAGTAGAGGGATGGCTAGGCCAGCGATGAGAGTACGGTCGGGTGGTGGGGCCTGCGCGGCAGCACAGCCGGCCGCGAGGAGGAGGGAGCAGGCAGTCCCGCCGGCGCTTGTTTGAGCGGCTGGAGCAGGAAGAGCAGAGATTGAAGAAGCACGACGGCCGTTGGATGGACATCCAACAGTCAGTGCTTGTGCGTCAACCTTTTTTTAGGAAAGCCTCAAATCTGTGGAAAACAGCATACATCCCATCTGCCATTATTTCTAAGAATTTACAGCCCATTTGCTAATTCTTAAGGTTTTTTGGAGCCCATATTCTTTTTGTTAGCATTACAGCCCAAATTGTGGCCACAGTTAAAAAAATTAACGAAATTTTGCATATTTCGGTCCGGTCCGAACTATTTTTAATCCTGAAATTTCGACTCACATTCAAACTGATTTTAAAAATAAATGTATATCAATATAAAATCCAACAAATTCTCCACGCATAAAAATTAATGTAATTTAAAATCTCAAAATGAAAAAAGATATTTTAAACTAATTGCCGGTTTGATGTGTTTTAAAAATGTACAACCCATTTCTCATTACTGATGGGCCATTTTTTTGGCCAGCCGAATGAAGCTCTCCTCGTCTTGAAAGATTTGCAGCCCAACAGGCCTAACAAGGCGACTTACTTGGCAAATCACAAAAAAACTAGGCTGTGGCCGTGGACCCAGCTGTCAGCCTCTCCACGTACAGTACTCTTCCGATGGAAGTCAGTCGTTGACCACATTGACCACGCCACGCCGAGAGCACCAAGGCGGTGGACGACGGCGAGGCCTAGGAAGGGGACGACGCGGAGCCGGGGAAGACGCGGCAGTGGATGCCCACGCGGAGAGGAGTACAAGGGTTCACTAGTTCGGCTGCGGCGTGAGGCTGCCGTCGCCGCAGAATAACAGGGGGTGTGGGTGAGTAGAGGGATAGCATGGGCCAGCCGTGGGAATAGTAGGGGGCGGTGAGGCCTCTGTGGCATCACAGCCGGCCACGAGATGCAGGAGCACGCGGCATGACCGGCGCAACTTTGGGCGGCTGGAGCAAGAAGACCAGAGGTTGAAGAAGCACTACGGCCGTTGGATGGACATCGTACGGTCACTAGAGCTAGAATCGTTCATATTGACTAAGTTGACAAAGCCCTCCATCCTTGTCAACGTAGTAGGACCACGAGTCAGCCTCCGACCAGGTTGGGTCCCAGCTACCAGGGGGAGTATTCATTTTTCTGTGCATAATAAGGAGGCACTTCTGGTGGGTCCGAGCTGACAGCGGGGGGGAACGTTTTTTCGCGGAATACTGTGGTCCGTCCGGTGGGTCCCAGCAGTCAGGGGCAAACCTTTTTTCGCAAAATACGGTGGGCCGTCCGGTGGGTCCCAGCAGTCAGGGGGGAAATGTTTTTTCCGCGAAATACTGGTGGCCCATCCGGTGGGTCCCTGCTGTCAGGTGGAGGAATAATTATTTTATGCGTAATAAGGAGGCACTTCCTTGCGGCTGCCGTGGACCCAGCTGTCAGCCTCTCCACATACAGTACTCTTCCTATGGAAGTCGGTTGTTGACCACATTGACCACACCGCGCCGAGAGCACCACGGCGGTGGACGACGGCGAGGCCTAGGAAGGGGACGACGCGGAGCCGGGGAAGATGCGGCAGTGGATGCCCATGGGGAGAGGAGTATGAGGGTTCACTGGTTCGGCTGCGGTGTGAGGCTGCCGTCACCGCAAAATAACAAGGGGAGTGGGTGAGTGGAGGGATGGCCTCGCCAGCGGTGGGAGTAGTATGGGGATGGTGAGGCCTCCGTGGCAGCATAGCCGGCCACAGGAGTCAGGAGCATGCGGCACAACCGGCGCTGCTTTGGGCGGCTGCGGCAAGAAGACCAGAGGATGAAGAAGCACTACGGCCGTTGGATGGACATCATTGACCACGCCGCGCCGAGAGCACCAGGGCGGTGGACGACGGCGAGGCCTACGAAGGGAACGACACAGAGCCGGGGAAGACATGGCAGTGGCTGCCCACGCGGTGGAGAGTACGAGGGTTGACTGGTTCGGCTGCCGTCGCCGGAAAATAATAGGAGGTGTGGGTGAGTAGAGGGATAGACATGACAGGGATGCGAGTATGATGTTGCTATGAGGCCTTCCCGGCAGCACTGCCAGCCACGAGAGGCGGGAGCAGGCGGTTCCGATGGCGCTGGTTTGGGCGGCTGGGGCAGGAAGATCAGAGACTGAAGAAGCACGATTGCCATTAGATTGGCATCTAACGGTCTGAAGCTGGTAGAGTCGATTGTTGACTAAGTTTCTTTTTTGAGAAACCTTGTGTACGCATGAACTTAGTAGGCCCACAAGTCAGCCTCCAAATCTGTGGCAGACAACATAAAGCCCATTTGCTATTTTTTATAATTTGCAGCCCATTTGCTAATTCTTAAGTAATTTATTACAACCCATTTTCTGCCCAGGACCACGGTCAAAAAGTCCAACCTTATTTTGCATATTTTGGTGGAGTCCGAACTGTTGTAATCCCGAAATGATAAACATTTTTTAAGAACTTATTGATTTGCCAAAAAATCGTTTTGTTTTTGTAAGCAAATAAGACATGGGACAATTTAGTTGGTTTAAGGGAAAACCAGTGGTAAAAAAATCAGCGCTGGGTGGGAAAAAACAACAAAAAGAAGGATGTAAATATGAAAAGGGAATTTTATGTGTTTTCAATATAATGATACGTGTATATGAACTAGTAAAACTATAGGTAGAGATTAGAAAACGGATGTAGGACATGCGTTTCAATAGGAAAATAGAACTGGGTTGTGTGATTCAGTAAAAAAACTGCCTGTGGATGTTGTAAGACAAAATATAACTAACGCTGGCGGGCCAGAGGCTAGTAGATACCTGCTGGATCTTTGTGCCCCGTTGTCGTCATGGGCTGGGCCTGTTAAAAACAAAACAACCCTGGGAATCTACAGCCCAGTTGAAACATGCTCGACCTGAAAAAACAATATACATGCTCAATAAACGAGAGAATTCTGCAAGTACAGACTGATAACTGGGATGCAGCATGAATATTTTTTTTATCGTGATAATAAGTGCATGCACTTGTTTCGAAAAAATCGGAGAACTAGGAATTCGAACGGCGGGTGCTTATGCTACCCATCAAATAAAAATCAGGTGCCTGAAAATTCGTTTCGAAACAAATGATTCAGCTTTATATCCACGTTGACCCTCGGCATGATGGTTGGAAGCAAATGCAAGTTCATACCAAAAGATCGTTAACAACAATACCAACTTGTGGACGACAAGGTAGTACAACTACCAATACCAAACTAACTTATAAACTTTTTACTCCTGGCCCTAGTGTTCGTCTGGTAGAAAATCTTGCAGAGGACCAGCTCCCGCTCCTTCTCTTGCTCCAGGTCCCCAAGGTGGTACTGGTGCATCACCCAGTTGGTCCTCTGCTGGTCGAAGTTCTTGTTGCTGTGCAGCACAAGAACCTTTTTTGCTGCCCGTCTGCCGGCCGTTGACCATCACCGGCAAGGTATTGCCGGTCTTGGGCCACATCGCGTGCATGCCGCACTCCGACTGTATCTTGCGACGCATCCACGCGCCCCTTTTGAACGCCCTGGAATTGCGCTGGAAGAAATGCTTCCTTAGGCCACTCAGTGTGATACCTGCAGTATTGTGGAATACATGTTTTAGTGTACCTAGTTGGCATTTTCATAACATCTTTGGCATGTTGCAGTCACTTGTTTCACTTTTCATTAACTGTCAAATTGTAATTGCTTCACCAGGTCTGCGTCTAAAAATAAAAATAGAGCTATAAACAAAGGAATATGTTTGTGCAAGTAGACAGCCGGTCGGTGTCTTACCTGGAAGTTTCTCAGGTTGGGTGTAACATATGTCGTGCTCGCTGTCGATGGTTGGTATGAACAAATCGATGAGAGACTGAAATCTCGCACTGTCAGCACTCACTTTGGCCTTAAGGTTCTCGATCAGCTCCTGATCCATGGGATCGAACTTGACGCCAGCCGGCAGCACGGACCAATCCTTCTTCGACTTGCATCGGTAACTCCAGTTATATGGTACTCAATGTATGATCAATCGACTGTTTTAAGTGAATGATGAAAGATTTCCACAGATAAGTGGTACTCCAAATCTGAAGTCCAGAATACCTGAACACGCCGCCGGGATTCTTGTGTCACCTCATGCGCAGCGTGTTGTCACGTCAATTCAATGTGTGGACATGATGAATAATTTGACCGACGTATACTAGTACTGCTACTGTACTACTTACTACTCGTATTTAGTGTCACGATTTATACATAGGCTTAACTAACAAGTACGCACTTGAAGGCTAAGTGATATATATATACTGCACAACATCTCGATCATCATTATGAGTACATCCTACGCAGGTGAGTTAGGATGCACTTGATCCCAGGAAGGTATCTATCCTTCAAACCAGAGGAGTGCTTCAAACTAACAACAATACATAATATCCAACAAAAGAGGGTCGTGCTACAGCAGCTGAATACATGGCTCAGTCTAGATATCAGCACGACTCAAGTTGTGCATATTTGCTGTTGGCATGAACCACATCGCTGCATGTCGGGTTTGCAAAAGCCATCCATCGCATGGAAGCTTGATGCCTTTCACACACTGAAGATTATCTGGCAACAAGCTATGTCGATGAATCTCTGGATATGGTGATTCATGAAACCCATGGTATGATGTGTAAACACAGCCCCCCCCCTCGCGAATGGAAGTTGCATATCATAGTAATCATCGCCGGTGATATGATCGATGATTGGTTGGATGATCGGATAATTGAGCCCGAGGAACAAGGAGTGGTTGCCGAGGCTGTAAATCTGCCTCTAGTTGAATACGCCTGGCCCAACGGAGCTAGGATCTTCCTTGAACACGAAGCAGCCATAGCCATCAATGTCACGAACGCCCCACGCATTGTACTGCTTGTGGTTTGATGTAATGGTTTGGTCAATTTGGTACGTGCGAATGAGCATCAAATGACCGCCGTCAGCTGAACGAGTGATAAACCACCACCCATCGGCTGGTATGATTCCAGGTCCTGGAATCATGAAGGCCAGCGCATTTGCGTCTGCTGCAACAATTCAAATTGGAGACCAAAAGGACAAAAATAAACAAGCATGTTCAGAGTATGTGTGGAATTAAGATTATTATAATAGTGACACATATCATAGACAGAGAATTGCAATGCCGTGGTCATAATCATACCCCAAGTTAAATAATAAGCCAATGGCTTTCATATTCTAGCAATATGTCATGGTTCAAACATCATGTAACAATGAGAGGAAAACAGCTAAGACAGCGCCTACTCATATTCTACCATAACACTTACTACTACTGTTCTCATATCAACTCTAAGCAATAACATGTGTAGTTATAAAAATCTTGTAAACGAGAGTAACATATAGCAATCATGATGTTATGCTCATAATATGTATTCTAACAATCATTAGATGCCAATTGTTCTCATATCAACTCTAACAATAACATGTGTGGTCATAAAAATCTAGGAAATGAGAGGAACATATAGCAATGATGTCGTTATAGACATGCTATGTATTCTAAATTTGTAACAAATGAACATGCAGTCATATTCATAAGGTAAAGATGAGATGAGATAGAACAATTACACGATGATAAATTCCACCAATATAGGTAGCCAATTTGTGCATCGACCGCGTAAACTCTGCCATCGTGCACTATAGCATCAGACAGAAATGTTTCCTCAACAGAATTGATGATGAGCCATAACCATGTATGGCGACCGGATTCCAGATAGACTAATCCCTTGTTGAATGAGGCAATGAGCTTGTAATCCATGTAGTCTTCTGATGGTGTGGGCACTTCGCAGATTACAACTTTCTGCAAATAGAGGTCGAGCCAAAAGCTTGATGCGTCTTGTGCGTAGTAGGCAGGAGTGTCCGGCGGGCCGCGAGGCTCGATGGCAGCGATATCCAATGATGGAAGGGTGATCTCTCGCTGGGTGTAGATATCCACGAGACGCCATGGATTACCGGTGTGGTGGATGAGGACGATCCAGTTGGCCTTCATACCCGCCCAGTAGTGGCCGCGCATGAAGGACATGTGGACGGGTAGTGGTAGCATGTCGAGGGGCACCACGACAACCTCCGTGGGATCATCAAGTCGGTGTTTGGGCCACCTGCGAGGATCAGGCATCAGCAAGCAGGGTGTCTTGAAAACAGCCGGCCGGTTGCAAACGAGTAGACGGTACAAAGACACCGAGCTTGCGGCCAGACGGACGGTGCTGAGTAGGTCCATACGACTATAGATCTGCTCCAAGAGAACATCGGGGAGGGAATTCCAATCGTGGCTCTGCGTGTCAGTCGGTTCTGCCATTGGGGTTTTCGGTGCCGGCGAGCCAGCGAGGAAGTGGATTCGGACGGGCAAGCGAAGAAGCTTCTCCTCGTGTGGCCGAGCAGTGAGCAAGGAGATATGGTACGCGCGAGCTACCAAGGAAGATGGCGCGGGCGGGCGAGCAGTGAGCGGGGGTAAATGGTGTGCGGCCGACGATGGGGAAGAGAGGTGGAAGAAGAATAGAGGAGGAAGAAGAGTGGAAGACGGGGAAGAAAGTGCATCCAATCTCAATTCTACTACTCCCGCCGTCTAGGTGTGTAAGTCACCTTACAAAAACCAAATAATCCCAAAACACTTAGGCATCGTACATTAACTCCCTTCTCATTTTTTGTTTTGTGGCATATCAACCAATAAGATATGTGGGCTGTGCATGCTTTCAATGACTTGAGACTACCAAACATAACCGACTGATTTAGTAAGACCAACACGCTGGTTCAGCTTATTAATTACGTGTCCCATCTGCTGTAGTGTGTATTGTCACTTCACTGTGAAGACTAGTTGAATAGTTCTCGCTGACCAAGATGGGGAATAAATGGATCGTGAGGACTTCCTTTCTACAGTATCCCTATGCCTCTATGCTCACTTCACTCATTTTGCTCCGTACCTAGTCACTTGTTAAAATCTATAGCCAAATGGACATGTCATTGGGAGGGAGTAAGCCCCATGCATGCATGCATGCATGCAACATGCAACACTCACACGTACACATGGACGCACGCAACACTCATGCACCCATGCGGCACACATCACACGACGCAACACAGACGCTCACGCTCAAGTGCTCAACCTACTCCCTACGTTCGTGAAAGACTGTACATTTAGAGATTTACACATTGACCAGGGCATAATTAATGCCCAAAAGTAGCAGACTTATGTGTGCATGCGACCATTGAGATAAGAAGATTAAATGAAGGCCGTTGCATGATGTAATTAAGGATAGACATGTAGCCTATACCTACAACACAAGTTGGTGCATTAGTCAATCAATATCGATTTAGATTAAAGGCTAAACACATTGGAAGTGTAGTGTACATCATTTAGTACACTCTTTGTTGGAAGACCGAGGGAGGACACGTGCATGCACTCACATACACAGCCAGGGCGGTTCGCGCGCAAGGGTTGGACTCGTGTCGCGCCTGCGTAAAGTTTTGTTTAACTGATTTCTTTGCTCTGCCAACTGATAGGTGGGACCCAGAAACCAGGTGACAATTTAACCAGTCAACAAAGTAACACGTCGACTATGTGGTCGGTCAGTAGGGTGCAATACGGTGCTCTACGATGAGCTGGTGATCGCATAATCACCGCAAAACTATATATAGTGACCGTAAAGAGCATACTGTTACATGCGTTGACCGCCAGTGTATTTTTATCGTTTCAAATTAAGCCATATTAATCGGAAAGGACGCAGTATGGACTACTACTAGTAGTACTAGTACTGCTTTGATGTGTCCCGTCAACTCGCCGAACGAGGAGAAGCTTGCTTACTACGCCTTTCCCTCGCCCACGCGCGTGGTGGTTCGCAGGACGAGGAGAGGGTTTTGACTACAACGCCCTCTCCCTCTCCCTCTCTCTCTCCCTCTCCCTCTCTCTCGCGATGGACGTGCAGCAGTTCAATCGGTGTCAGATTGCCAGAAGCATATTGTACTGTAGTGTCACGACCGGTTTTCCGGGTAATAAATTTCCAGAAAAGACCGTCGTGCTCATCAGCCCCAGGATTACTGTTAGCTGATGAGGCTCCAACTTGATACAGAAATTCCAAGCAAAATACAAAATATGTAGTACAAGACCATTCTGGCCTGTGAGTACAACAAATGGTTTCTAGTGGTTGATGGCGGAAGCGGGTTGTGAAACATCAGTGTCTATGGGACTCCATTTCCCACGGGAACAGCTGACCAGGTTAAATTCCTATCTTCGCGAGGCTGCTATCTCCATTGAGTGGTTTCCAGGGCTGGCATTGCGTCGCTCCTCTCCATGCAAGAAAATCTGGCCAAGACAATAGCCAGGGACAAGCCAGTGAGTACTTTGAATGTACTCGCAAACATTATGAACACAGGTATAATATAACAATGATGTGCTGAAAATATTTTATGCTCATGACGTCAGTCACAAAAGATAAATGAAACTCTGATGCGTGCAAGCAAGTTATTTATAAAATTGCAATAACAAGGTAGTATACAAACTTATGAAGACGAATAACCAGCAATGCCACAGTCGGGCGTCTGAGCGACGCCACATAAAGGGCTTTAAAAGAAATGCCACAGTTGGGCGTCTGAGCGACACCACATAAAGGGCTTTAAAAGAAATGCCACAGTCGGGCGTCTGCGCGACGCCACATAAAGGGCTTTAAAAGAAATGCCACAGTCGGGCGTCTGAGCGACGCCCCATAAAGGGCTTTAAAAGAAATGCCACAGTCGGGCGTTTGAGCGACGCCACATAAAAGGGCTTTAAAAGAAATGCCACAGTCGGGCGTCTGAGCGACGCCACATAAAGGGCTTTTTAAAAGAAACAATCATAATGAATATCCCGGAGGTAGAACCATCCCAGAGATACTCGGTAATAACAATAATATCACGGGTTAGTCAACAATAATAATAATCATAGATATCACAAGTCACGAGTAGTAATTCCATTCCTGGATAACCGTTTCACCTCCGAAGACCGACACTAAGACCGACACCTGACCCATCCCAGACTGTAATCCTTAACCATGGACACGGCTATTCGAATAGGTTTATTCTCTGCAGAGGGTGTACTCTTTACCCACGAGTAACGGATTTCTTTAGTCCATCGGGACTAATTCCGTCTACGGTCTTTTTGTTGAAAACACACCTAACTTGCACACACCAGCTTAACTCACACGTGTCTGGAATCACCCACGACACCTGTTAAGCAACTCTAAGTGGGGAGGCTACAACCTCGCGTAGCATGGGATCAAACTTATATCGCGCGCTCTAAGGGGTGGCCTCCCCTCTCGGTCCCAACCGGAAACACCCATGCCCCCGGACCAGGTGGCCTGCCTACCAGCTACAACCGGTATCTTCCACCATGGCCTCTCTGTACGGTGTGTGCTAGAAAGAGGTTGACAACTTACTGAACCGTACTCTACTTGCTGTAGAGACGAGTGGTAGTACGAGACAAGTATGGGGGTTACTGGAACAAGACTCGATCTACGGTCGACTCAGGAGGTTCAAGTATTCCCTGCATGATTAGTATAACGAATATATTTCAACCAATACAATCAACACTCATTATATCTTACCATGCCATACCGGACATAACCGTCCCGACGGTGACCGGCGACAAACTCATGCCTACCCAAGGCAGAGGTTTTCCCGGTTCCTACCGGTATGCATGCAAGGCACATGAGGATGATTATCATCACAAGTGTGTTCATTTCCAACAGCATGGAAATCAATAACATGCACCCATGCATATGATCATATCACATGAAATAACAAGTCCTTCAAAATGCGGTGGTGTTATAAATGCATCAATGATCACACCAAAAAAATATTATGCCAGGATTCAGAATGCTTGCCTTCAATGTGTGGAAAGGCAGGGTGCTCTCCAAACTTTTGAAAGCTTCTTCTCTCTTCAAAAATCCTATTTTAGCAATATAAAAGAATTAACACACAAAATAAAAATAGCACCAAAAGTTGTTTGAAATTTTTTTCAAATAAATCTTAAAATAAACTAGACCAAATTTGAGGAAGGTAGGAAAAAGAATCAACTCATTTGGAGTTATATTTAAAAAGTTATAGTCAGTCAAAGTTCTGGTCAATATCTGTTTTTAAATTAAAACAGAAAAGAAAACGTTTTGAAGAGATTACGCTTTCGCGCAGAGAAGACGTATTACGGGTATGACGCCTCCACTTACTCCAGCGTGGACGGCGCAGGGTCGCTGATAGTGGGTCCAGGGGCCCACTGGTCAGGTTTGACCAGTCGCCGTGCGTCGTCTCCCTCCTCTGCCCGAGCGGAGCGGGGCTCCGGCGATCGTCGCCGGTGTTTGGCTGCTCCTCGCAGGCCCCAGAGGGTAGGGATGGATCCGCATGGCTGGGGCGGTTCTCCCGGTGGTCGTGGGGTTGTCGGAGGTGGAGGGTATCGCCGGCGGCGAGCTCCGCGGCGGAGGGAAGCTTCTGTGGCAAAGTGATTTGGTGGCGGCGATGGCTCCCGATCAAAATTAAGTAGGGGGTTGGGTTCACAGGGGAATGAGGAAGTTCCTGGCGAAGAGAACGGAGAGGGGGAGGTACTGGAGGTGCCGGATTGGCCGGGGCGGTGGCGGCGGCAGGAGTTGCCGGAGACGAGGAAGGAGGCCTCCCCGGGTCGAATGCGAGGCAGGGGAGCGCCATGGGCGTAGCATAAGGTCGCCTGCGTGCTCAGAGGGGCTCGGGGTGTCCATTTATAGCTCGCCGAGGTTGGTTCCGCGGCGGTGGATAAGGGCGCCCGGCGAACCGTCGTTCTGTAGCAGCAGGGCATCGTGGCGGTGACGAGCGCTAGAGGACACACTCGCGGATGAGCACGCGCTATTCCAGGGGCCAGGTGGCGAGCGTGAGAGGCTTTGGCGGCGCCGACATCGGCAGAGGCTGCCGGGCGGCGGCGGCTAGCGCTTGGCCTGCCGGGCACGGCAGGGGCTGCTTGGCGCGTTGCTGCGAGGAGGGGAGCGTGTGGCGTGGTGCTGCAGAGCGGGCCAAAGCCGTGGGGCCAGCGTGTCGGCTCGAGCGCGTGGCTGCAATTGGCGCGCTCTGGGCGCGTCCAGTGCACGCACACCAGATGTTCGACACAATGCCGCGGCATGCTACAGGTCGCAGGTGAGGGTGGGGTTTACCAGATCGAGGTTAGGAGCAACGGGGAGTCTAGTGGACATGCTAGTTTGATCAAAGGTGCAAGTTCACAGTGCAATGCCAAAACTCATGTCAAAACTGGTCATGCTCTCCAGGTGTTTGACAAAATGCCACAGGCACTTAGGCAAGTCTTGGAGTGGCCAAAAACTGCAGATGGGGGTCTCTGTGGATGAAAGAGAGGGTGGTAATGTTAGTTGGTGAAATGCACAAACTTGTTAGTGCAAGTCTAGCAGAATTTCAATTCTGGACAGGAAATAAATGACATTATTTCATGAACCAAAAATGATCCAAATGGTGCATGCTCCTGGACTTAAGGGTTTAACATGAAAGACTACAAGTAGGAGAAATAACCATGGATATAGGAGCAACTAAAATGGTGGTTGCTGTACAAATCCTCAAATTGGACCAGAATGGAAAAGAGGTTGATACACTCAATATTTTCAAAGAACAACCCTGGATTTTTGCACAAAGTGGAATAATATGCTCCTACTGACCTCCCCTAATTTTGGTAGAAGTTCTAAAGAATTATTTAAATGGGTTGCAGTGCAAAATGCACTCTGGACCAGAGAAGAAAAATTGAGTGCAGGGCTCAAAATATTTCACGAATGAAATATATTTTTGCATAAAAGTGATTTAAAAACATAACCTGACATCTCCAATTTTTTTGAAAATTTTAAGTGAATCTATCAAATGGTTGTAGTTCAAATATGGCCATTTAACCTTGAAAAACTATTTTCAAGAAAGTAAAGATCAAGCAATTAAGTTAGTTAATTAGTTATACTGATAAAAGGAAAGTTTTTCTTGAGAGGTTAAACAAGTCCAATAACATATTTGAAAAGTTTTCTCTTTGGGAAAAACTCATCATAACTGGGAAGGAAATGATTTAAAAATCAAAATGGAGCTCAGAAATCCAAAGTTTTAATTCTTGGCAAAATTTTAACTTAATAAAACAAGGCCAAATTTTCGGGGTGTCACAATACTATCCCCCTTAAGAAAAATCTCGTCCTCGAGATTTGCTAAAAGCGGTGTTAGGAAAATATTTACGCAATAATGATGTGGCTACAGTGAGAGGGCAATAAGTGGTGAAAAACCACAGTGTGAAAAACTGGGGCTGCGCGGAAAAGTCTACGGCCCGGGACAAAAACGGGCGATTTCTACGCTGGATATAAATTTAGGATAACTCCTAAATTTAGATATACGCTGATCGTACCCGAGAGCACAGTGCTCTCTCTGGCCGACAGGTGGAACCGGGGCCCACTGTCAGCCTCTTCTTCTCCCACTGGCTCTTCCTTCTACCTCTGGCTCTCTCTTCCTCCTCTCTCCCGCGCGCTTTCTCCACCGGCGACGCCTAGTGTGTAGGGCATCTAGGCCGTACCGTGGTAGTGCGCGGCGTGCTAGCTGCCGGTGCAGCGTGCACTCACCTCGCGGGCCAGCGCGCTGTTGGCACTGCTCGCGGATTCGACTCCGAACATCGGCGATCGGCGTTGGTGGACTTCGCCCATCGTACACCGAGCTCGAGCTATAAAAACGGCCGGGGTGACTCTCTCTTCTTCCTCACATCTGGCCTCACTTCTCCTCCTCCTTCTTTCTCCTTTACTGCTTACAGAAGCTTGGGTGAGGCTCTAATGGCGGAGGCGATGCCGGACTGGTTTGTGATCCTGATATGCGGAGGGCTGGCGACACTGCTGGGGCTCTCTGTGCTCTTGTGCGCGATGATCTTCGACGACTATCGCGATGCTGCGGCTCGGGTGTTGGTTCTCCGCGGTGGTGGTGATCATGAGGAGTAGATGGAGTGTGTCGGGTGCTAACTGTTGTTAGGGGGTGATTAGCTGGATGTAACACCGTTGCAAAATTTTGCAAACAGTGTATGTGTCCGACTGATTATGGTTGTGAGTCTGCTCGTGGTGCTGAGTGAAATTAATTAATCCATGTCATGAGAAGGGGCAGGTGTAGCAACTCAGGGAAAAGAAATCTCACTCCGGGATTTCGCGAGGGAAAAACAGTTAATTTAAAGGAGCATAAACCACAACAAAAACTACACACATTAGCAGAAGCCAAATAATTGACTCGTCGTACAAACTCAGGGTATTACGCATAAGTCACACACATAAATATAAATGCTGCAAAAACAAATACAGAAGCGACGTCTAAAATGAAAACGGTAACTGGACGGGGTCCTGATAAAATGTCTCTGGTAAAGGAATACACGCCTCTTCTATTGGAGGAAGTGGATTGACCAGTCGATGTATGCGTCTCTCCGGGTCGGGTTTCAGTGGTCTGCCGATGGCAATCTGAGGATTTAAATCCGTGAGGCTCTGGAGATAATCCATCACTCGCTGGTTCAAATGCTCTTGAGCAATGATGTACTGGATAAGGTTGGCCAGAACTGGGTCTCTCTCAATACGTCCACCGGGAAAAGATGTTACTTCTCCGGGTGCGGCACGACTCGGAAAGTAATAATATCCTCGTTCGCGGGCTTAGGGTACTACAGATCGAAGACGAGCAATTGCTTCTTTCGCAGCAGCTTCTATGGCCAGGTGTGGGGTTGGCATGGATTTCCCCACGAAGGAAACTTCTATTGGATCTTGGTTGGGGTCTACAGGAGGGATATGCACTGCTGCCCAATATTCCGAGGTGGATGGGGTGATCCTTGATTTGAACAGCTCATACTGGGGTGGCTGGGTAGAACCCATGGTACTGCGGGTAAAATGCCACAATATTTTGACAAAACTACCTGGAGTTGCATCTGGGGTTCTCAGATGAATGCTGGGGTTCGGCATGACAGGAAAAAGTGCGAGTGTGGTGCACAAGGTGAGGGTTCCTGGGTAAGGTCACAAGGTGGCCTTTATATAGCAATGGAGCTGGATCATTTTTACCGTGGTGAAAGGTAATAAATTTGCCAGCTTAGCTCCAAAGGTCGGGTCAGTGTCAGAGATACACATATCTCATAAAGAGACGTGTTACTGTGGTTGTCGTCGGGTTGGTTTTGGTAGTTGTGCCCGGAAAAATATGCAAGTGTGCGCTGACCAAAAATGCAAGGCTACTATTAAAACAGAGGCACAACGGCAGGCTGCGTTAACATACACTGTCGCATGATTACAAAGCGAGGATACACTGAGGCTCGGTACTACTCATACGGCTTAGTCTACCTCGTTTATGTCTAAACGGGCGTGCCTGGTGGATGTCGAGGCTTCTCTACGTGTCTCACTGCCGGGATTAGTCGGAGATGGCGGGGGAACTGCGGGGTCGGGGTAGTGATGATGACCATCGCGGGGATTGTTGGACACAACCCCGTTGGAGTGTGCTCCCAAAATGCGACGAAGCACCTCTGGGGTTACCGCAGCACCTTGGCCGATGGCTGGGGCAGACCTCGGGGTCTCGATCGGTTGTCCAAACAACACGACTGGGTTGTCGGTGTTGGGCTCGTTTTCTCCTCTCGCTGGGGCTCGATGAACCAGCTCTCCACGAGCTGCGATTAGATCAATGGTGATCTGGTCGAACAGTGCCTCTAGTGCACTTACATAGCGCACTAGGTGCAACAATGCGGGGTCCGTCTCATGATCTCCGTTGGCAACTTGGGGTGGTCTACCATAACCTTCACGTCTGGGGTAGTAGTGGAACGAGCGACAGTTAACTCTGGGCGACAAGTGCCTGAGATGAACTATAGCCTCTCGAGCGGCTAGCTGGATGGCTTGTGGCTCAAAGGAAGTTGTCCTTCCGGTGAACCTGTAGGGGCGTTCGGGTGCTAGACCCCTACCGTAGATGTGCACAGTGGCCCAGAATTGACGGTCTTCACCGCTCATGGGTCCTTGATACACAACATATTCTGGTGGCTCCTCTAACGCGTAGGCACGACGGGTGAGGTTTGCGAGGATGGTCACAAAACCTCCAAGGTTGGTTGCTGTGGTTTCGTTGTGCACTATGGGTCCAGGCATTGCGGCTCGGTTTGGGGTAGCGGCTGTGATGCGCTGGGTTGAGGCTAGCGTGCCCTTTTTATAAGAAAAAGGGGAATGAGTCTTCCTTCGCACGCTTGCGAGAAAGGACTAATTAGGGGCCGGTCACTGGCGCATGAGCGACAGGTTAGGTTGATCGGTTGGGCACCGACTGCCAAAAGGTGTTGGGTCACTGTGTGGCTATCTTGCACGAGAAGCTTGGTTTGGCTAAGGTCTAGTGGGTTGGTTTGCCTAAGTTTATTGACCTGGCTAGGATAGGATTAGCCAATGGTCAGCCTGGCTCTGATACCAAGCCTGTCACGACCGGTTTTCCGGGTAATAAATTTCCAGAAAAGACCGTCGTGCTCATCAGCCCCAGGATTACTGTTAGCTAATGAGGCTCCAACTTGATACAGAAATTCCAAGCAAAATACAAAATATGTAGTACAAGACCGTTCTGGCCTGTGAGTACAACAAATGGTTTCTAGTGGTTGATGGCGGAAGCGGGTTGTGAAACATCAGTGTCTATGGGACTCCATTTCCCACGGGAACAGCTGACCAGGTTAAATTCCTATCTTCGCAAGGCTGCTATCTCCATTTAGTGGTTTCCAGGGCTGGCATCGCGTCGCTCCTCTCCGTTCAAGAAAATCTGGCCAAGACAATAGCCAGGGACAAGCCAGTGAGTACTTTGAATGTACTCGCAAACATTATGAACACAGGTATAATATAACAATGATGTGCTGAAAATATTTTATTCTCATGACGTCAGTCACAAAAGATAAATGAAACTCTGATGCGTGCAAGCAAGTTATTTATAAAATTGCAATAACAAGGTAGTATAAAAACTTATGAAGACGAATAACCAGCAATGCCACAGTCAGGCGTCTGAGCGACGCCACATAAAGGGCTTTAAAAGAAATGCCACAGTTGGGCGTCTGAGCGACACCACATAAAGGGCTTTAAAAGAAATGCCACAGTCGGGCGTCTGAGCGACGCCAAATAAAGGGCTTTAAAAGAAATGCCACAGTCGGGCGTCTGAGCGACGCCACATAAAGGGCTTTAAAAGAAATGCCACAGTCGGGCGTCTGAGCGACGCCACATAAAGGGCTTTAAAAGAAATGCCACAGTCTGGCGTCTGAGCGACGCCACATAAAGGGCTTTTAAAAAGAAACAATCATAATGAATATCCCGGAGGTAGAACCATCCCAGAGATACTCGGTAATAACAATAATATCACGGGTTAGTCAACAATAATAATAATCATAGATATCACAAGTCACGAGTAGTAATTCCATTCCTGGATAACCGTTTCACCTCCGAAGACCGACACTAAGACCGACACCTGACCCATCCCAGACTGTAATCCTTAACCATGGACACGGCTATTCGAATAGGTTTATTCTCTGTAGAGGGTGTACTCTTTACCCACGAGTAACGGATTTCTTTAGTCCATCGGGACTAATTCCGTCTACGGTCTTTTTGTTGAAAACACACCTAACTTGCACACACCAGCTTAACTCACACGTGTCTGGAATCACCCACGACACCTATTAAGCAACTCTAAGTGGGGAGGCTACAACCTCGCGTAGCATGGGATCAAACTTATACCGCGCGCTCTAAGGGGTGGCCTCCCCTCTCGGTCCCAACCGGAAACACCCATGCCCCCGGACCAGGTGGCCTGCCTACCAGCTACAACCGGTATCTTCCACCATGGCCTCTCTGTACGGTGTGTGCTAGAAAGAGGTTGACAACTTACTGAACCGTACTCTACTTGCTGTAGAGACGAGTGGTAGTACGAGACAAGTATGGGGGTTACTGGAACAAGACTCGATCTACGATCGACTCAGGAGGTTCAAGTATTCCCTGCATGATTAGTATAACGAATATATTTCAACCAATACAATCAACACTCATTATATCTTACCATGCCATACCGGACATAACCGTCCCGACGGTGACTGGCGACAAACTCATGCCTACCCAAGGCAGAGGTTTTCCCGGTTCCTACCGGTATGCATGCAAGGCACATGAGGATGATTATCATCACAAGTGTGTTCATTTCCAATAGCATGGAAATCAATAACATGCACCCATGCATATGATCATATCACATGAAATAACAAGTCCTTCGAAATGCGGTGGTGTTATAAATGCATCAATGATCACACCAAAAAAATATTATGCCGGGATTCAGAATGCTTGCCTTCAATGTGTGGAAAGGCAGGGTGCTCTCCAAACTTTTGAAAGCTTCTTCTCTCTTCAAAAATCCTATTTTAGCAATATAAAAGAATTAACACACAAAATAAAAACAGCACCAAAAGTTGTTTGAATTTTTTTTCAAATAAATCTTAAAATAAACTAGACCAAATTTGAGGAAGGTAGGAAAAAGAATTAACTCATTTGGAGTTATATTTAAAAAGTTATGGTTAGTCAAAGTTCTGGTCAATATCTGTTTTTAAATTAAAACAGAAAAGAAAATGTTTTGAAGAGATTACGCTTTCGCGCAGAGAAGACGTATTACGGGTATGACGCCTCCACTTACTCCAGCGTGGACGGCGCGGGGTCACTGACAGTGGGTCTAGGGGCCCACTGGTCAGGTTTGACCAGTCGTCGTGCGTCGTCTCCCTCCTCTGCCCGAGCGGAGCGGGGCTCCGGCGATAGTCGCCGGCGTTTGCCTGCTCCTCGCGGGCCCCAGAGGGTAGGGATGGATCCGCATGGCTGGGACGGTTCTCCCGGTGGTCGTGGGGTTGTCGGAGGTGGAGGGTATCGCCGGCGGCGAGCTCCGCGGCGGAGGGAAGCTTCTGTGGCAAAGTGATTTGGTGGCGGCGATGGCTCCCGATCAAAATTAAGTAGGGGGTTGGGTTCACAGGGGAATGAGGAAGTTCCTGGCGAAGAGAACGGAGAGGGGGAGGTACTGGAGGTGCCGGATTGTCCGGGGCGGTGGCGGCGGCAGGAGTTGCCGGAGACGAGGAAGGAGGCCTCCCCGGGTCGAATGCGACGCAGGGGAGCGCCATGGGAGTAGCATAAGGTCGCCTGCGTGCTCAGAGGGGCTCGGGGTGTCCATTTATAGCTCGCCGAGGTCGGTTCCACGGTGGTGGATAAGGGCGGCCGGCGAACCATCGTTCTGTAGCAGCAGGGCATCGTGGCGGCGACGAGCGCTAGAGGACACACTCGCGGATGAGCACGCGCTGTTCCAGGGGCCAGGTGGCGAGCGTGAGAGGCTTTGGCGGCGCCGACATGGGCAGAGGCTGCCGGGCGGCGGCGGCGGCTAGCGCTTGGCCTGCCGGGCGCGGCGGGGGCTGCTTGGCGCGTTGCTGCGAGGAGGGGAGCGCGTGGCGTGGTGCTGCAGAGCGGGCCAAAGCCGTGGGGCCAGCATGTCGGCTCGGGTGCGTGGCTGCAATTGGCGCGCTCTGGGCGCGTCCAGTGCACGCACACCAGATGTTCGACACAATGCCGTGGCATGCTACAGGTCGCAGGTGAGGGTGGGGTTTACCAGATCGAGGTTAGGAGCAACGGGAAGTCTAGTGGACATGCTAGTTTGATCAAAGGTGCAAGTTCACAGTGCAATGCCAAAACTCATGTCAAAACTGGTCAGGCTCTCCAGGTGTTTGACAAAATGCCACAGGCACTTAGGCAATTCTTGGAGTGGCCAAAAACTCCAGATGGGGGTCTCTGTGGATGAAAGAGAGGGTGGTAATGTTAGTTGGTGAAATGCACAAACATGTTAGTGCAAGTCTAGCAGAATTTCAATTCTGGACAGGAAATAAATGGCATTATTTCATGAACCAAAAATGATCCAAATGGTGCATGCTCCTGGACTTAAGGGTTTAACATGAAGGAGTACAAGTAGGAGAAATAACCATGGATATAGGAGCAACTAAAATGGTGGTTGCTGTACAAATCCTCAAATTGGACCAGAATGGAAAAGAGGTTGATACACTCAATATTTTCGAAGAACAACCCTGGATTTTTGCACAAAGTGGAATAATATGCTCCCACCGACCTCCCCTAATTTTGGTAGAAGTTTTAAAGAATTATTTAAATGGGTTGCAGTGCAAAATGCACTCTGGAGCAGAGAAGAAAAATTGAGTGCAGGGCTCAAAATATTTCACGAATGAAATATATTTTTGCATAAAAGTGATTTAAAAACATAACCTGACATCTCCAAATTTTTGTGGAAATTTTAAGTGAATCTATCAAATGGTTGTAGTTCAAATATGGCCATTTAACCTTGAAAAACTATTTTCAAGAAAGTAAAGATCAAGCAATTAAGTTAGTTAATTAGTTATACTGATAAAAGGAAAGTTTTTCTTGAGAGGTTAAACAAGTCCAATAACATATTTGAAAAGTTTTCTCTTTGGGAAAAACTCATCATAATTGGGAAGGAAATGATTTAAAAATCAAAATGGAGCTCAGAAATCCAAAGTTTTAATTCCTGGCAAAATTTTAACTTAATAAAACAAGGCCAAATTTTTGGGGTGTCACATGTAGTATCATCATTGTTGGACCTTCCAAAGAGGCGAAGAGCCAAGTGCAAGGTTCACACGAGTACGAACTGTTGAACCTCCCGAAGAGGCAAAGAGACAAGCGCAAGGTTTTATAGCAGTTGTCGTCCTAGTAGGAGTGTACTAGTACAACTATAGTGAACGATGCTACTGTATGATGCCGCCACGTCACGTATATCCAAAGCTGTGCCACCTTTTTTTTCTCAAACAACATGTTGGAGCCCGTGCAACAACCACACAAGTTGCACGTACACATAACACATTTACTAGTAATAAATTCTAAAGGACAAATGCCAGTATGCCACACAAGTTCATCTCCAACTCATGTGATAAATTTTTGCACTACTTGTCTACATATATTCACAGCGCTACCGTCCACAATTACCGTACTCCACATACACGTTATAGATGGGCTAGATGTCCTCCTCCAGGTTCCAGTCCCAGGTGTTCTTCATGGATGGCACAATCCATAGCGGTGGGCAACGGGAATCATTGTCACAGCTTTCTAGTCCGGTTCCACACGATGGAGACTCATCCAAGCTGAAGCGGCATAAATCAGGGATAGCGTGTCCCAGCATGTCGTTCATCTGGCGGTGCTGTCACGACCGGTTTTCCGGGTAATAAATTTCCAGAAAAGACCGCCGTGCTCATCAGCCCCAGGATTACTGTTAGCTGATGAGGCTCCAACTTGACATAGAAATTCCAAGCAGAAAACAAAATATGTAGTCCAAGGCCATTCTGGCCTGTGAGTACAACAAATGGTTTCTAGTGGTTGATGGCGGAAGCGGGTTGTGAAACATCAGTGTCTATGGGAATCCATTTCCCACGGGAACAGCTGACCAGGTTAACTCCTATCTTCGCGAGGCTGCTATCTCCATTACTTAGGTTCCGAGGCTGTCACCGCGTCTCTCCTCTTCGTGCAAGAAAATCTGGCCAAGACAATAGCCAGGGACAAGCTAGTGAGTACTTTGAATGTACTCGCAAACATTATGAACACAGGTATAATATAACAATGATGTGCTGAAAATATTTTATGCTCATGACATTAGTCACAAAAGATAAATAAATCTCTGATGCATGCAAGCAAGTTATTTATAAAATTGCAATAACATAGTAGTATTAAAATTTATGAAATAAATAACAAGCAAAGCCACAGTCGGGCGTCTTAGTGACACCACATAAAGGGCTTTAAAAGAAATGCCACAGTCGGGCGTCTGAGCGACACCACATAAAGGGCTTTAAAAGAAATGCCACAGTCGGGCGTCTGAGCGACACCAGACAAAGGGCTTTAAAAGAAATGTCACAGTCGGGCGTCTGAGCGACACCACATAAAGGGCTTTAAAAGAAATGCCACAGTCGGGCGTCTGAGCGACACCACATAAAGGGCTTTAAAAGAAATGCCACAGTCGGGCATCTGAGCGACACCACATAAAGGGCTTTAAAAGAAATGCCACAGTCGGGCGTCTGAGCGACACCACATAAAGGGCTTTAAAAGAAATGCCACAGTCGGGCGTCTGAGCAACACCACATAAACGGCTTTAAAATAAACAATCATAGTGAATATCCCGGAGGTAGAACCATCCCAGAGATACTCGATAATAACAATAATATCACGGGTTAGTCAACAATAATAATAATCATAGTTATCACAAGTCACAAGTAGTAATTCCATTTCTGGTTAACAGTTTCACCTTCGAAGACCGACACTAAGACCGACACTTGACCCATCCCAGACTGTAATCCTTAACCATGGACACGGCTATTCGAATAGGTTTAATCTCTGCAGAGGGTGTACTCTTTACCCACGAGTAACGGATTTCTTTAGTCCATCGGGACTAATTCAGTCTACGGTCTTTTTGTTGAAAACACACCTAACTTGCACACACCAGCTTATCTCACATGTGTCTGGAATCACCCACGACACCTGTTAAGCAAACTCTAAGTGGGGAGGCTACAACCTCGCGTAGCATGGGATCAAATTTATATCGCACGCTCTAAGGGGTGGCCTCCGCTCTCGGTCCCAACCGGAAACACCCATGCCCCCGGACCAGGTGGCCTGCCTACCAGCTACAACCGATATCTTCCACCATGGCCTCTCTGTACGGTGTGTGCTAGAAAGAGGTTGACAACTTACTGAACCGTACTCTACTTGCTGTAGAGACGAGTGGTGGAACGAAACAAGTATGGGGGTTACTGGAACAAGACTCGGTCTACGGTCGACTCAGGAGGTTTAAGTATTCCCTGCATGATTAGTATAACGAATATATTTCATCCAACAGAGTCACCGCTCATATCACCTTACCATGCCATACCAGACATAACCGTCCCGACGGAGACCGGCGACAAACTCATGCCTACCCAAGGCAGAGGTTTTCCCGGGTTCCTGCCGGTATGCATGCAAGGCACATGAGGGTGATTATCATCACAAGTGTGTTCATTTCCAACAGCATGGAAATCACTAATATGCACTCATGCATATGATCATACTACATGAAATAACAAGTCCTTCGAAATGTGGTGGTGTTATAAATGTATCAACGATCACACCAAAAATATTATGCCGGGATTCAGAATGCTTGCCTTCAATGTGTGGAAAGGCAGGGTGCACTCCAAAACTTGAAACATTTCTCCTCTCTTCAAAAATCTGGGGTGGATTACGCCTTCACTTAAACACGTGGACGGCGTGGTGAGACACTGACAGTGGGTCCCGGGGGCCCACTAGTCAGGTTTGCCTATTTCTTTTTCCCCCTTCTTTCTCTGTCCCGAGCGGAGGCGGAGCTCCGGCGATCGTCGCCGGCGACTGGCGGCTCCTCGCGGGGCCCCGAGGGTGGGGATGGATCCGCCACTCCAGGGCGGTCCTCCCGGTGGTCGCCAGGCCGGTGGGGATGGAGGGAGTTGCCGGCGGCGAGCTTCACGGCGGAGGAGGCTTCGGTGGCAGAGTGGTTTTGTGGCGGCGATGGCTCCCGATCAAAATCAAGTAGGGGGTTGGGTTCCTGGAAGGAAGGAGGTGTTCTTGGTGAAGAGAAATGGGAGGGAGAGGCCCTGGTGGCGCTAGAAGAGCTGGGGCCATGGCGGCGGTCGCTGCTGCCGGAGGTGGGGAAGATGACCTCCCCGGGTCGATTGGCTGCCCCAAGGGGTCCTAGGGGATGGCTTAAGAGTCGCCTGCGTGCTCGGAAGGTTTCGGGGCGTCCTTTTATAGCGCGACGAGGTCGGTTCCTCGGCGGTGGATAAGGCGGCCGGTGAACCGCCATTCTGTAGCTGCAGGGGAACGTGGCGGCGACGAGAGCTAGGCGACACCCTTGTGGATGAGCTTGAGCTGTTCAAGGGGCCAGGTGGCGAGCCGGGGTGGCTTGGGCGGCACTGAACGGCGCAGGGCTATCGGCCGACGCCGGCGTGCCGCCAAAAGTGCTCTGGCGGTGGCGCTGTAGGGCGCCAGGGCAGGCTGTCGTGTTGTGGCGAGGCGGGGAGTGCGTGGCGAGGTTCTGCAGTGTGGGCCAAGACAGGGCGCGACGCGGTGGCTCATGTGCGCGGCTGCAATTTGCGCGCTCTGGGCGCGCCCAGCGCACGCACACCAGATGCTCGGCGAAATGCCATGGCACTCCAGAGCGCTTGGTTGGAGCTGGGAGATAGCAGGTCTAGGCTATGGCTTGCAAGGAGATCAATGGACAAGCTTAAGGGGTCAGAGGATCAGGTTCACACTTCTAACTAAAATCCATGCCAAATCTGACCATGCACTCCAGGTGTTTGACAAAATGCCACAGGCACTTAGGCAAGTCTTGGAGTGGTCAAAAACTCCAGATCAGTGTCTCCTTAGATGCAAGAGAGAGTGGTGAGGTTAGTTGGTGAAATGCACAAACTTGTTAGTGCAAGTCTTGCAAAACTACAATTCTGGATAGGAAATAAATGACATTATTTCATGAACCAAAATTAATCCAATGGGTGCATGCTCCTGGATTTAAGGGTTTCGCAAGGGGGACTACCAGTAGAAAAAGTAATCATGGATATAGGAGCAACTAAAATGGTGGTTGCTGTACAAATCCTCAAATTGGACCAGAATGGAAAAGAGGTTGATTCTCTCAAAAATCTCAAAGATCATCCCTGGATTATTGCATATAATGGAATAATATGATCCTACTGACATCCCATAATTTTGGTGGAAGCTAGAAACAAATATTTAAAAGGGTTGTAGTGCAAAATTGCTCTCTGGACCAGAGAAGAAAATTGGGTGTAGAGCTCAAAATATGCAATCAATTAAATATATTATTGCACAAAAGTGATTTAGAGACATCACATGATATCTCCAAATTTTGGTGAAATTTTTAGTTAAATATATCAAAAGGTTGTAGTTCAAAAAGAGCTCCAAATTTTAAAACAAGTCATTTAATGAATAAAGCTCAGGGTGAAATAATTTTATAAATAAATCTCCTGATTGAGAGATTTTTTTTAAATGAGAGGGAAAATAAGTCCAATATATTTTGGAAGGATCCACTTGGGAAAAATTTCTTAATATTAAAAGAAAAGTTTTGAAATCAACAGAGATATACTTGCATGCAAAATTTTTAAACTCTTGGCAAAATTTTAATAACTAAAACCTGGTTAAATTTTTGGGGTGTTACAATACTACCCCCCTTAAGAAAAATCTCGTCCTCGAGATTTGCTAAGAGCCGTTGTGAAAAACAAAAGTTCCATATGCGTTCGAGCGGTTGTGAGACTGCTGCCGTGGGGCTGCGTGAATAAAAATAATAATAATCCACGTAGTGAGGGGATAAATGATGCAGCAATTCAGTAAAAAGAAAACTCATACTAGGATCTTTCGCGGTTACACAAGTTAATCACGAAGAAAAATTACTCATACTAGTAGAAACTAAATACTCGACTCGTCGCACAAATTTGGGCTACCATACATAAGATACACGCAAATATGAATGCTGCAAAAACAAATACAGTAGTGACGTCTAAAATGAAAACGGTAACTGGGTGGGGTCCTGATAAAATGTCTCTGGTAAAGGGATACACTCCTCTTCTATCGGAGGAAGTGGATTGACCAGTCGATGTATGCGTCTCTCCGGGTCGGGCCTCAGTGGTCTGCCGATGGCAATCTGAGGATTCAGATCAGTAAGATCCTGGAAATAATCCATCACTCGTTGGGTTAAACGTTCTTGAGCGATGACGTACTGGACAAGGTTGGCCAGGACTGGGTCTCTCTCAATGCGTCCATCGGGAAAAGATGTCACTCCTCCGGGTGCTGCACGGCTCGGGAAGTAATAATATCGTCGTTCGCGGGCATATGGTACTGCGGATCGAAGACGAGCAATCGCTTCTTTTGCAGCAGCTTCTATGGCCAGGTGTGGGGTTGGCATAGATTTCCCCACGAAGGAAACTTCTGTTGGATCTTGGTTGGGGTCTACAGGAGGAATGTGTACTGCTGCCCAATATTCCGAGGTGGATGGGGTGATCCTTGATTTGAACAGCTCGTACTGAGGTGGCTGGGTAGAACCCATGGTACTGCGGGTAAAATCCCACAATATTTTGACAAAGCTACCTGGGGTTGCATCTGGGGTTCTCAGATGAATGCTGGGGCTCGGCATGACAGGAAAAAGTTGTGAGTGTGGTGCACAAGGTGAGGGTTGCTGGGTAAGGTCACAAGGTGGCCTTTATATAGCAATGGAGCCGGATCGTTTTACCGTGGTGAAAGGTAATAAATTTGCCAGCTTAGCTCCAAAGGTCAGGTCAGTGTCAAAGATACACATATCTCATAAAGAGACGTGTTACTGTGGTTGTCGTCTGGTTGGTTTTGGTAGTTGTGCCCGGAAAAAAATATGCAACTATGCGCTGACCAAATATGCAAGGCTACTATTAAAACAAAGGCACAACGACAGGCTGCATTAATATACACGGTCGCATGATTACAAAGTGAGGATACACTGTGACTCGGTACTACTCGTACGGCTTAGTCTACCTCGTTTGTGTCTAAACGGGCGTGCCTGGTGGATGTCGAGGCTTCTCCACGTGTCTCACTGCCGGGATTAGTCGGAGATGGCGGAGGAACTGCAGGGTCGGGGTAGTGATGATGACCATCGCGGGGATTGTTGGCCACAACCCCGTTGGAGTGTGCTCCCAAAAGGCGACGAAGCACTTCTGGGGTCATCAAAGCATCTCGGCTGATGGCTGGAGCTGATCTCGGGGTCTCGATCGATTGTCCAAACAGCACGACTGGGTTGTCGGTGTTGGGCTCGTTTTCTTCTCTCGCCGGGGCTCGACGAACCAGCTCTCCACGAGCTGCAATTAAATCAATAGTGATTTGATCGCACAGTTCCTCTAGTGCACTTACATAGCGCACCAGGTGCAACAATGCAGGATCTGTCTCGTGATCTCCGTTGGCAACTTGGGGTGGTCTACCATACCCTTCACGTCTGGGGTAGTAGTGGAACGAACGACAGTTAACTCTGGGCGACAAGTGCCTGAGATGAACTATAGCCTCTCGACAAGCTGGTTGTATGGCTTGTGGCTCAAAGGAAGTTGTTCTTCCGGTGAACCTGTAGGGGCGCTCGGGAACTATACCCCTACCGTAGATGTGTACAGTGGCCCAGAATTGACGTTCTTCACCGCTCAAGGGTCCTTGGTACACAACATATTCTGGTGGCTCCTCTAACGCATAGGCACGACGGGTGAGGTTTGCGAGGATGGTCACAAAACCTCCAAGGTTGGTTGCTGTGGTCTCGTTGTGCACTATGGGTCCAGGCATTGTGGCTCGGTTTGGGGTAGCGGCTGTGCTGTGCTGGGTTGAGACTAGCGTGTCCTTTTTATAGGAAAAATGGGACGGAGTCTTCTTCCGCACGCTTGCCAATGAGGCGCCTTGGGTGCTGGTCACTGGTGTGCGATCGACAGGCTAGGCTGATAGGTTGGGCACCGACTGCCAAAAGTGTCGGGATTACTGTGTGGCTATCTTGCACGAGAAGCTTGGCTGGGGTTTGGCTAAGGTCTAGTGGGTTGGTTTGCCTAAGTTTTTCGACCTGACTAAGATAGGATTAGCCAATGGTCAGCCTGGCTCTGACACCAAGTCTGTCACGACCGGTTTTCCGGGTAATAAATTTCCAAAAAAGACCGTCATGCTCATCAGCCCCAGGATTACTGTTAGCTGATGAGGCTCCAACTTGATACTGAAATTCCAAGCAGAAAACAAAATATGTAGTCCAAGGCCATTCTGGCCTGTGAGTACAACAAATGGTTTCTAGTGGTTGATGGCGGAAGCGGGTTGTGAAACATCAGTGTCTATGGGACTCCATTTCCCACGGGAACAGCTGACCAGGTTAACTCCTATCTTCGCGAGGCTGCTATCTCCATTACTTAGGTTCCGGGGCTGTCATCGCATCGCTCCTCTTCGGGCAAGAAAATCTGGCCAAGACAATAGCCAGGGACAAGCCAGTGAGTACTTTGAATGTACTCGCAAACATTATGAACACAGGTATAATATAACAATGATGTGCTGAAAATATTTTATGCTCATGACGTCAGTCACAAAAGATAAATAAATCTCTGATGCGTGCAAGCAAGTTATTTATAAAATTGCAATAACATAGTAGTATTAAAATTTATGAAATAAATAACAAGCAAAGCCACAGTCGGGCGTCTTAGCGACACCACATAAAGGGCTTTAAAAGAAATGCCATAGTCGGGCGTCTGAGCGACACCACATAAAGGGCTTTAAAAGAAATGCCACAGTCGGGCGTCTGAGCGACACCACATAAAGGGCTTTAAAAGAAATGCCA
>NC_041390.1:54779043-54785523 GCF_002162155.2 Triticum dicoccoides | reverse complement strand
AGCGACACCACACAAAGGGCTTTAAAAGAAATGCCACAGTCGGGCGTCTGAGCGACACCACATAAAGGGCTTTAAAAGAAATGCCACAGTCGGGCGTCTGAGCGACACCACATAAAGGGCTTTAAAAGAAATGCCACAGTCGGGCGTCTGAGCGACACCACATAAAGGGCTTTAAAAGAAATGCCACAGTCGGGCGTCTGAGCGACACCACATAAAGGGCTTTAAAATAAACAATCATAGTGAATATCCCGGAGGTAGAACCATCCCAGAGATACTCGATAATAACAATAATATCACGGGTTAGTCAACAATAATAATAATCATAGTTATCACAAGTCAGAAGTAGTAATTCCATTTCTGGTTAACAGTTTCACCTCCGAAGACCGACACTAAGACCGAAACTTGACCCATCCCAGACTGTAATCCTTAACCATGGACACGGCTATTCGAATAGGTTTAATCTCTGCAGAGGGTGTACTCTTTACCCACAAGTAACGGATTTCTTTAGTCCATCGGGACTAATTCCGTCTACGGTCTTTTTGTTGAAAACACACCTAACTTGCACACACCAGCTTATCTCACACGTGTCTGGAATCACCCACGACACCTGTTAAGCAAACTCTAAGTGGGGAGGCTACAACCTCGCGTAGCATGGGATCAAATTTATATCGCGCGCTCTAAGGGGTGGCATCCCCTCTCGGTCCCAACCGGAAACACCCATGCCCCCGGACCAGGTGGCCTGCCTACCAGCTACAACCGGTATCTTCCACCTTGGCCTCTCTGTACGGTGTGTGCTAGAAAGAGGTTGACAACTTACTGAACCGTACTCTACTTGCTGTAGAGACGAGTGGTAGTACGAAACAAGTATGGGGGTTACTGGAACAAGACTCGATCTACGGTCGACTCAGGAGGCTTAAGTATTCCCTGGATGATTAGTATAACGAATATATTTCATCCAACAGAGTCACCGCTCATATCACCTTACCATGCCATACCAGACATAACCGTCCCGACGGAGACCGGCGACAAACTCATGCCTACCCAAGGCAGAGGTTTTCCCGGGTTCCTGCCGGTATGCATGCAAGGCACATGAGGGTGATTATCATCACAAGTGTGTTCATTTCCAACAGCATGGAAATCACTAATATGCACTCATGCAGATGATCATACTACATGAAATAACAAGTCCTTCGAAATGCGGTGGTGTTATAAATGTATCAACGATCACACCAAAAATATTATGTCGGGATTCAGAATGCTTGCCTTCAATGTGTGGAAAGGCAGGGTGCACTCCAAAACTTGAAACATTTCTCCTCTCTTCAAAAATCTGGGGTGGATTACGCCTTCACTTAAACACGTGGACGGCGCGGTGAGACACTGACAGTGGGTCTCGGGGGCCCACTAGTCAGGTTTGCCTATTTCTTTTTCCCCCTTCTTTCTCTGTCCCGAGCGGAGGCGGAGCTCCGGCGATCGTCGCCAGCGACTGGCGGCTCCTCGCGGGGCCCCGAGGGCGGGGATGGATCCGCCACTCCAGGGCGGTCCTCCCGGTGGTCGCCAGGCCGGTGGGGACGGAGGGAGTTGCCGGCGGCGAGCTTCGCGGCGGAGGAGGCTTCGGTGGCAGAGTGGTTTTGTGGCGGCGATGGCTCCCGATCAAAATCAAGTAGGGGGTTGGGTTCCTGGAAGGAAGGAGGTGTTCTTGGTGAAGAGAAATGGGAGGGAGAGGCCCTGGTGGCGCTGGAAGAGCTGGGGCCATGGCGGCGGTCGCTGCTGCCGGAGGTGGGGAAGATGACCTCCCCGGGTCGATTGGCTGCCCCAAGGGGTCCTAGGGGATGGCTTAAGAGTCGCCTGCGTGCTCGGAAGGTTTTGGGGCGTCCTTTTATAGCGCGACGAGGTCGGTTCCGCGGCAGTGGATAAGGCGGCCGGTGAACCGCCGTTCTGTAGCTGCAGGGGAACGTGGCGGCGACGAGAGCTAGGCGACACCCTTGTGGATGAGCTTGAGCTGTTCAAGGGGCCAGGTGGCGAGCCGGGGTGGCTTGGGCGGCGCTGAACGGCACAGGGCTGTCCGCCGACGCCGGCGTGCCGCCAAAAGTGCTCTGGCGGTGGCGTTGTAGGGCGCCAGGGCGGGCTGTCGTGTTGTGGCGAGGCGGGGAGTGCGTGGCGAGGTTCTGCAGTGTGGGCCAAGACAGGGGTGCGACGCGGCGGCTCGTGTGCGCGGCTGCAATTTGCGCGCTCTGGGCGCGCCCAGCGCATGCACACCAGATGCTCGGCGAAATGCCATGGCACTCCAGAGCGCTTGGTTGGAGCTGGGAGATAGCAGGTCTAGGCTATGGCTTGCAAGGAGATCAATGGACAAGCTTAAGGGGTCAGAGGATCAGGTTCACACTGCTAAATAAAATCCATGCCAAATCTGACCATGCACTCCAGGTGTTTGACAAAAGGCCACAGGCACTTAGGCAAGTCTTGGAGTGGTCAAAAACTCCAGATCAGTGTCTCCTTAGATGCAAGAGAGAGTGGTGAGGTTAGTTGGTGAAATGCACAAACTTGTTAGTGCAAGTCTTGCAAAACTACAATTCTGGACAGGAAATAAATGACATTATTTCATGAACCAAAATTAATCCAATGGGTGCGTGCTCCTGGATTTAAGGGTTTGGCAAGGGGGACTACCAGTAGAAAAAGTAATCATGGATATAGGAGCAACTAAAATGGTGGTTGCTGTACAAATCCTCAAATTGGACCAGAATGGAAAAGAGGTTGATTCTCTCAAAAATCTCAAAGATCATCCCTGGATTATTGCATATAATGGAATAATATGATCCTACTGACATCCCATAATTTTGGTGGAAGCTAGAAACAAATATTTAAAAGGGTTGTAGTGCAAAATTGCTCTCTGGACCAGAGAAGAAAATTGGGTGTAGAGCTCAAAATATGCAATGAATTAAATATATTATTGCACAAAAGTGATTTAGAGACATCACATGATATCTCCAAATTTTGGTGAAATTTTTAGTTAAATATATCAAAAGGTTGTAGTTCAAAAAGAGCTCCAAATTTTAAAACAAGTCATTTAATGAATAAAGCTCAGGGTGAAATAATTTTATAAATAAATCTCCTGATTGAGAGATGTTTTTTTAAATGAGAGGGAAAATAAGTCCAATATATTTTGGAAGGATCCACTTGGGAAAAATTTCTGCATATTAAAAGAAAAGTTTTGAAATCAACAGAGATATACTTGCATGCAAAAATCTTAAACTCTTGGCAAAATTTTAATAACTAAAACCTGGTTAAATTTTTGGGGTGTTACAATACTACCCCCCTTAAGAAAAATCTCGTCCTCGAGATTTGCTAAGAGCCGTTGTGAAAAACAAAAGTTCCATATGTGTTCGAGCGGTTTTGAGACTGCTGCCGTGGTGCTGCGTGAATAAAAAAAATAATAATCCACGTAGTGAGGGGATAAATGATGCAGCAATTCAGTAAAAAGAAAACTCATACTAGGATCTTTCGCGGTTACACAAGTTAATCACGAAGAAAAATTACTCATACCAGTAGAAACTAAATACTCGACTCGTCGCACAAATTTGGGGTACCATGCATAAGATACATGCAAATATAAATGCTGCAAAAACAAATACAGTAGTGACGTCTAAAATGAAAATGGTAACTGGGTGGGGTCCTGATAAAATGTCTCTGGTAAAGGGATACACTCCTCTTCTATCGGAGGAAGTGGATTGACCAGTCGATGTATGCGTCTCTCCGGGTCGGGCCTCAGTGGTCTGCCGATGGCAATCTGAGGATTCAGATCAGTGAGATCCTGGAGATAATCCATCACTCGTTGGGTTAAACGTTCTTGAGCGATGACGTACTGGACAAGGTTGGCCAGGACTGGGTCTCTCTCAATGCGTCCACCGGGAAAAGATGTCACTCCTCCGGGTGCTGCACGGCTCGGGAAGTAATAATATCCTCGTTCGCGGGCATAGGGTACTGCGGATCGAAGACGAGCAATCGCTTCTTTCGCAGCAGCTTCTATGGCCAGGTGTGGGGTTGGCATAGATTTCCCCACGAAGGAAACTTCTGTTGGATCTTGGTTGGGGTCTACAGGAGGAATGTGTACTGCTGCCCAATATTCCGAGGTGGATGGGGTGATCCTTGATTTGAACAGCTCGTACTGAGGTGGCTGGGTAGAACCCATGGTACTGCGCGTAAAATCCCACAATATTTTGACAAAGCTACTTGGGGTTCCATCTGGGGTTCTCAGATGAATGCTGGGGCTCGGCAAGACAGGAAAAAGTTGTGAGTGTGGTGCACAAGGTGAGGGTTGCTGGGTAAGGTCACAAGGTGGCCTTTATATAGCAATGGAGCCGGATCGTTTTACCGTGGTGAAAGGTAATAAATTTGCCAGCTTAGCTCCAAAGGTCAGGTCAGTGTCAGAGATACACATATCTCATAAAGAGACGTGTTACTGTGGTTGTCGTCGGGTTGGTTTTGGTAGTTGTGCCCGGAAAAACATATGCAACTATGCGCTGACCAAATATGCAAGGCTACTATTAAAACAAAGGCACAACGACAGGCTGCGTTAATATACACGGTCGCATGATTACAAAGTGAGGATACACTGAGACTCGGTACTACTCATACGGCTTCGTCTACCTCGTTTGTGTCTAAACGGGCGTGCCTGGTGGATGTCGAGGCTTCTCCACGTGTCTCACTGCCGGGATTAGTCGGAGATGGCATAGGAACTGCAGGGTCGGGGTAGTGATGATGACCATCGCGGGGATTGTTGGCCACAACCCCGTTGGAGTGTGCTCCAAAAAGGCGATGAAGCACTTTTGGGGTCATCAAAGCATCTCGGCTGATGGCTGGAGCTGATCTCGGGGTCTCGATCAGTTGTCCAAACAGCACGACTCGGTTGTCGGCGTTGGGCTCGTTTTCTTCTCTCGCCGGGGCTCGACGAACCAGCTCTCCACGAGCTGCAATTAAATCAATAGTGATTTGATCGCACAGTTCCTCTAGTGCACTTACATAGCGCACCAGGTGCAACAATGCAGGATCTGTCTCGTGATCTCCGTTGGCAACTTGGGGTGGTCTACCATACCCTTTACGTCTGGGGTAGTAGTGGAACGAGCGACAGTTAACTCTGGGCGACAAGTGCCTGATATGAACTATAGCCTCTCGACAAGCTAGTTGTATGGCTTGTGGCTCAAAGGAAGTTGTTCTTCCGGTGAACCTGTAGGGGCGCTCGGGTACTATACCCTACCGTAGATCTGTACAGTGGCCCAGAATTGACGTTCTTCACCGCTCAAGGGTCCTTGGTACACAACATATTCTGGTGGCTCCTCTAACGCATAGGCACGACGGGTGAGGTTTGCGAGGATGGTCACAAAACCTCCAAGGTTGGTTGCTGTGGTCTCGTTGTGCACTATGGGTCCAGGCATTGTGGCTCGGTTTGGGGTAGCGGCTGTGCTGTGCTGGGTTGAGACTAGCGTGCCCTTTTTATAGGAAAAATGGGACGGAGTCTTATTCCACACGCTTGCGAATGAGGCGCCTTGGGTGCTGGTCACTGGTGTGCGATCGACAGGCTAGGCTGATAGGTTGGGCACCGACTGCCAAAAGTGTCGGGATTACTGTGTGGCTATCTTGCACGAGAAGCTTGGCTGGGGTTTGGCTAAGGTCTAGTGGGTTGGTTTGCCTAAGTTTTTC
The DNA here is from genome assembly GCF_002162155.2 of Triticum dicoccoides. Taxonomy (NCBI): domain Eukaryota; kingdom Viridiplantae; phylum Streptophyta; class Magnoliopsida; order Poales; family Poaceae; genus Triticum; species Triticum dicoccoides. The sequence goes on along the minus strand of NC_041390.1, from coordinate 54,779,829 downwards.
GACCTGGCTAAGATAGGATTAGCCAATGGTCAGCCTGGCTCTGACACCAAGTCTGTCACGACCGGTTTTCCGGGTATTAAATTTCCAGAAAAGACCGTCGCGCTCATCAGCCCCAGGATTACTATTAGCTGATGAGGCTCCAACTTGATACAGAAATTCCAAGCAGAAAACAAAATATGTAGTCCAAGGCCATTCTGTCCTGTGAGTACAACAAATGGTTTCTAGTGGTTGATGGCGGAAGCGGGTTGTGAAACATTAGTGTCTATGGGACTCCATTTCCCACGGGAACAGCTGACCAGGTTAACTCCTATCTTCGCGAGGCTGCTATCTCCATTACTTAGGTTCCGGGGCTGTCATCGCGTTGCTCCTCTTCGTGCAAGAAAATCTGGCCAAGACAATAGCCAGGGACAAGCCAGTGAGTACTTTGAATGTACTCGCAAACATTATGAACACAGGTATAATATAACAATGATGTGCTGAAAATATTTTATGCTCATGACGTCAGTCACAAAAGATAAATAAATCTCTGATGCGTGCAAGCAAGTTATTTATAAAATTGCAATAACATAGTAGTATTAAAATTTATGAAATAAATAACAAGTAAAGCCACAGTCGGGCGTCTTAGCGACACCACATAAAGGGCTTTAAAAGAAATGCCACAGTCGGGCGTCTGAGCGACACCACATAAAGGGCTTTAAAAGAAATGCCACAGTCGGGCGTCTGAGCGACACCACACAAAGGGCTTTAAAAGAAATGCCACAGTCGGGCGTCTGAGCGACACCACAT
>NC_041390.1:54708561-54778914 GCF_002162155.2 Triticum dicoccoides | reverse complement strand
GACACCACATAAAGGGCTTTAAAAGAAATGCCACAATCGGGCGTCTGAGCGACACCACATAAAGGGCTTTAAAAGAAATGCCACAGTCGGGCGTCTGAGCGACACCACATAAAGGGCTTTAAAAGAAATGCCACAGTCGGGCGTCTGAGCGACACCACATAAAGGGCTTTAAAAGAAATGCCACAGTCGGGCGTCTGAGCGACACCACATAAAGGGCTTTAAAATAAACAATCATAGTGAATATCCCGGAGGTAGAACCATCCCAGAGATACTCGATAATAACAATAATATCACGGTAGTCAACAATAATAATAATCATAGTTATCACAAGTCACAAGTAGTAATTCCATTTCTGGTTAACAGTTTCACCTCCGAAGACCGACACTAAGACCGACACTTGACCCATCCCAGACTGTAATCCTTAACCATGGACACGGCTATTCGAATAGGTTTAATCTCTGCAGAGGGTGTACTCTTTACCCACGAGTAACGGATTTCTTTAGTCCATTGGTACTAATTCCATCTACGGTCTTTTTGTTGAAAACACACCTAACTTGCACACACCAGCTTATCTCACACGTGTCTGGAATCACCCACGACACCTGTTAAGCAAACTCTAAGTGGGGAGGCTACAACCTCGCGTAGCATGGGATCAAATTTATATCGCGCGCTCTAAGGGGTGGCCTCCCCTTTCGGTCCCAACCGGAAACACCCATGCCCCCGGACCAGGTGGCCTGCCTACCAGCTACAACCGGTATCTTCCACCATGGCCTCTCTGTACGGTGTGTGCTAGAAAGAGGTTGACAACTTACTGAACCGTACTCTACTTGCTGTAGAGACGAGTGGTAGTACGAAACAAGTATGGGGGTTACTGGAACAAGACTCGATCTACGGTCGAGTCAGGAGGTTTAAGTATTCCCTGGATGATTAGTATAACAAATATATTTCATCCAACAGAGTCACCGCTCATATCACCTTACCATGCCATACCAGACATAACCGTCCCGACGGAGACCGGCGACAAACTCATGCCTACCCAAGGCAGAGGTTTTCCCGGGTTCCTGCCGGTATGCATGCAAGGCACATGAGGGTGATTATCATCACAAGTGTGTTCATTTCCAACCGCATGGAAATCACTAATATGCACTCATGCATATGATCATACTACATGAAATAACAAGTCCTTCGAAATGCGGTGGTGTTATAAATGTATCAACGATCACACCAAAAATATTATGCCGGGATTCAGAATGCTTGCCTTCAATGTGTGGAAAGGCAGGGTGCACTCCAAAACTTGAAACATTTCTCCTCTCTACAAAAATCTGGGGTGGATTACGCCTTCACTTAAACATGTGGACGGCGCGGTGAGACACTGACAATGGGTCCCGGGGGCCCACTAGTCAGGTTTGCCTATTTCTTTTTCCCCCTTCTTTCTCTGTCCCGAGCGGAGGCGGAGCTCCGGCGATCGTCGCCGGCGACTGGCAGCTCCTCGCGGGGCCCCGAGGGCGGGGATGGATCCGCCACTCCAGGGCGGTCCTCCCGGTGGTCGCCAGGCCGGTGGGGACGGAGGGAGTTGCCGGCGGCGAGCTTCGCGGCGGAGGAGGCTTCGGTGGCAGAGTGGTTTTGTGGCGGCGATGGCTCCCGATCAAAATCATGTAGGGGGTTGGGTTCCTGGAAGGAAGGAGGTGTTCTTGGTGAAGAGAAATGGGAAGGAGAGGCCCTGGTGGCGCTGGAAGAGCTGGGGCCATGGCGGCGGTCACTGCTGCCGGAGGTGGGGAAGACGACCTCCCCAGGTCGATTGGCTGCCCCAAGGGGTCCTAGGGGATGGCTTAAGAGTCGCCTGCGTGCTCGGAAGGTTCCGGGGCGTCCTTTTATAGCGCGACGAGGTCGGTTCCGCGGCGGTGGATAAGGCGGCCGGTGAACCGCCGTTCTGTAGCTGCAGGGGAACGTGGCGGCGACGAGAGCTAGGCGACACCCTTGTGGATGAGCTTGAGCTGTTCAAGGGGCCAGGTGGCGAGCCGGGGTGGCTTGGGCGGCGCTGAACGGCGCAGGGCTGTCGGCCGACGCCGGCGTGCCGCCAAAAGTGCTCTGGCAGTGGCGCTGTAGGGCGCCAGGGCGGGCTGTCGTGTTGTGGCGAGGTGGGGAGTGCATGGTGAGGTTCTGCAGTTTGGGCCAAGACAGGGGCGCGACGCGGCGGCTCGTGTGCGCGGCTGCAATTTTCGCGCTCTGGGCGCGCCCAGCGCATGCACACCAGATGCTCGGCGAAATTCCATGGCACTCCAGAGCGCTTGGTTGGAGCTGGGAGATAGCAGGTCTAGGCTATGGCTTGCAAGGAGATCAATGGACAAGCTTAAGGGGTCAGAGGATCAGGTTCACACTTCTAACTAAAATCCATGCCAAATCCATGCCAAATCTGACCATGCACTCCAAGTGTTTGAAAAATCCATGCCAAATCTGACCATGCACTCCAAGTGTTTGAAAAAATGCCTCAGGCACTTAGGCAAGTCTTGGAGTGGTCAAAAACTCCAGATCAGTGTCTCCTTAGATGCAAGAGAGAGTGGTGAGGTTAGTTGGTGAAATGCACAAACTTGTTAGTGCAAGTCTTGCAAAACTACAATTCTAGACAGGAAATAAATGACATTATTTCATGAACCAAAATTAATCCAATGGGTGCATGCTCCTGGATTTAAGGGTTTGGCAAGGGGGACTACCAGTAGAAAAAGTAATCATGGATATAGGAGCAACTAAAATGGTGGTTGTTGTACAAATCCTCAAATTTGACCAGAATAGAAAAGAGGTTGATTCTCTCAAAAATCTCAAAGATCATCCCTGGATTATTGCATATAATGGAATAATATGATCCTACTGACATCCCATAATTTTGGTGGAAGCTAGAAACAAATATTTAAAAGGGTTGTAGTGCAAAATTGCTCTCTGGACCAGAGAAGAAAATTGGGTGTAGAGCTCAAAATATGCAATGAATTAAATATATTATTGCACAAAAGTGATTTAGAGACATCACATGATATCTCCAAATTTTGGTGAAATTTTTAGTTAAATATATCAAAAGGTTGTAGTTCAAAAAGAGCTCCAAATTTTAAAACAAGTCATTTAATGAATAAAGCTTAGGGTGAAATAATTTTATAAATAAATCTCCTGATTGAGAGATGTTTTTTTAAATGAGAGGGAAAATAAGTCCAATATATTTTGGAAGGATCCACTTGGGAAAAATTTCTTAATATTAAAAGAAAAGTTTTGAAATCAACAGAGATATACTTGCATGCAAAAATTTTAAACTCTTGGCAAAATTTTAATAACTAAAACCTGGTTAAATTTTTTGGGGTGTTACAGGTGCGCACTGAAGACACAACCATGCTTCATGAACGACAGGTGTTGGTGTCTATACCGGTGGATCACGGGTAGGGGGTCCCGAACTGTGCGTCTAGGCCGGATGGTAACAGAAGGCAAGGGACATGAAGTTTTACCCAGGTTCGGGCCCTCTTGATGGAGGTAAAACCCTACGTCCTGCTTGATTAATATTGATGATATGGGTAGTACAAGAGTAGATCTACCATGAGATCAGAGAGGCTAAACCCTAGAAGCTAGCCTATGGTATGATTGTTGTTCTATATGTTGTCCTACGGACTAAAACCCTCCGGTTTATATAGACACCGGAGAGGGTTAGGGTTACACAAAGTCGGTTACAATGGTAGGAGATCTACATATCCGTATCGCCAAGCTTGCCTTACACACCAAGGAAAGTCCCTTCCGGACACGGGACGAAGTCTTCAATCTTGTATCTTCATAGTCCAGGAGTCCGGCTGAAGGTATAGTCCGGCTATCCGAACACCCCGTAATCCAGGACTCCCTCAGTAGCCCCCGAACCAGCCTTCAATGACGATGAGTCCGGCACGCAGATTGTCTTCGGCATTGCAAGGTGGGTTCTCCTCCAAATTCCATGTACCTGTTGAATAAAGTCTGGTTTCTTGTAAATGTTGCGCTCCTTGGCTTCTACGCCCAATAATGGCCATCTCCCACATGTCAAATGAATATGAAAAGTCTGAGTGTTTTCACATCCACACCCCTAGCCGCGTAAATGAGCCGCCCATTTAAGGGGACGAGGATTTAGATCCAAACGACACCTCCCCCCCCTTCGCGAGTGTTTATCAGGGCGCATCCGACAAAGGTCCATTCCACCATGGCCAGCCATCGCAACTCCTCCTTTTACCCTTCCAGCCCTCAGCCTGGATATTGGGAGAGATGCTCCATCCCGCATAGCGAGTTAGTGACGCTCCAGACCAAGGGATTTCTCCCCCCGGCCTATATGGTTCCGGTTCGAGCCGGTCTTGCCATCTATAATGGCAGAGAGCAAGCAGAGAGTTCCCCTAATCCCTCCAAAGGAGAGCGGGTATGACTTGTCCCTTATTTAATAAGAGGGCTCAGATTTCCAATTGATCCATTTCTCCGGGGGCTCCTAGAGTTCTATGGCCTCCAGCTACATAATCTTACGCCTGCCTCCGTATTGCATATCGCGGGCTTCGTAGCCCTCTGCGAGCTGTTTTTTGGTGTTGAGGCTCATTTCGGGCTGTGGAAAGAGCTATTCTGCCTTCTGCCCCGTTCTCAGAAGGGGTCAATATATCAAGTGGGTGGAGCCGAAGTGTGGCGCATCGCCGGGACCGGATATTTATCCGGAACCCCAAAGAAGGCGTCCGAGGACTGGCCCTTAGAATGGTTTTACATAGAGGACGTCCCGCTGCCAGATCCTATCCGGATCGGCCTCCCTGAGTTCGACAGTGCTCCACTAAAGAAGCGCCTAAGTTGGCGTCCACGGAGCCCTCAGAGGGAAAGTGACAAGGACGTTCTTTACCTGATGGGCCGAATAAGATTGTTAGCTCATTCCGGACTGACCATGATCGGGGTCATGGCCGCATGCATCATGCGAGGGGTGCAGCCGCTATAGTATAGGGGCCACCCCATGTGGGACTTCAACGGGGAGGACGATGCCACCCGCTACGGCCGTAAGGGGCCGGATTCGGCTGCAGCTCTAACAAAGACCTTGTCCGCTTTGTACAAGGGAGAAGAGGAGGAATTTCTCCGCGTCGACCCACAGGGTGGATTTTCTATGTACAATCCCCCAAGCTGGGTAAGTGGTCACATTTACTTTCCCATCTGTTTTATATTCCCATTGTTAAGTATTCAGTCTAACGACTTCAACGCAGGAACTGCGCCAGGCTGTTAAAGAAATAAACAGCCCTCCTCCACAACCCGAGGACCCAGGACGGTCCCTCGACCCGGCCTCTCAAGAGGATCCGGGCTTATCTGTGGAGCTGATTGATGGAGTGTTCCATCAATTGAGCAACGTCAACGCCTTGGTGGCCATTATGGCCGATTACCCAGGGCTAATCCCGGCCTCCCAGGTAACTAAGATTGAAGTCCCAGTACCCCGAATAGGGGTCCACCCTCTCGTGTTTTCGGTTTCCTGATTACAACTGAACATTGCAGGGGAGGTTTTTGAGACGGGAGGCCGAACCAGCAGCGACAAGCCAACGAGGTGCCGCAGGGCCCCGTGGGCAAAAAAGAGGTGCAGTCCGGACCAAGGCGTCAGTGCAAAGGTATGGCGCGCCCCCTTATCCCAAGTGTTATACCTTCAAGGCATATTAACACTCGTGCTCTCTTCAGGACAAAGAGACCTCGTCGGACTATATTCGGAGAGGCTGCCAATCGCGCCTCCACCAGCCAGGCTCCAAAGCCTGGTCCGGAGGCGATGGCGAACACAAGGCGCACACCGGACGCTCCTCCGACGAGGGATGTGGACGGGTTGTCTGCCACCAACTCTGAGGTGGAGAGTGCCATTAACCCCAGGCGTCGCCGGACAATTCTTCGCGACGCTTGTTTCTACGAAGAGGCATTAGATGCCTTCAATTCGGGAGATGCGTACCTCCGTGCTGCTCAAAATGGTCTAGCCAGAGCCACGGAGCAATATGTAAAAGACATACGGGTAAGAAAATTTTGGTAATTATATATATGTACCGGTAGCCCCCAAGACTTGAAACAGTTACAATAACTGATTTAAGGATCATGTGTTATGCAGGTTCTTACATAAAAGAATTCCCTACTATGCCAGGAGTTGGAAGAGTGCAAAGCCCAACTTTAGGCTGCACTAGCCGTGGCAGGGGATCCCAAGGAGACCCCCTCTAGTAATATACACTTCGAAAGATAAGTATTTTGCGAAGCACGGCATGGGTGCGAATGTGACAAATGAAATTGCAGATGGCGCCGGATTGAATCCGGAAAGGCAACATCTCCTACGCCAGCTGAAGGCTGGTGAGAAGGTGCTGACAAAGGTGAGGCGGGAGAAGAACGATCTCCAAGATGCCAACACCAAGCTGGGCGTCGACCTGAAAGATGTTCATGCCCAGCTGTCAGACTCCGTTCAGGAGAATCAGCGGCTTCGGCGCGACATATTTAGTAAGTGCTTGAACGAACCTTTGAAAAAAGTTTGGCGGGGAAGTTGACTAACAGAGTAATGTCTGTAGGTGCGCTAACAGGTCGCCCGGTTCTACGGGTGACCTTCCTCCCGAGCTCTCGCAACTGCTCGAGCGAGTTCGGCAGGCGATGCAAGGGGTCACCCAGGCCTTGTGGCCATCCATCTCCATGCCCGAAGGTCTTGGAGAGCTTGCGGAGAAGCTAAAGGGAGCACGGCGGCGCTTCCGATCGTGGAAGATATCGGCCTGCCGTCAAGGCGCTAGGGAGGCCTGGGCCATGGTGAAGACGCGGTACACAAAGGCTGACCCCAACCACATGGCCGAGGTCGGTCCTGTGGGGCCTGATGGGAAGGAGATCCCTGTAAGCTTAGTATATGGCCAAGTAGAATTGGCTGGAAAGTATTCCCATCAGGACTATAAATTAGACAGCATGTTAGATGGTATTGAGGCGGAATACAATCAGTCAGAATGACTATGTAATTTAATTGACATTTATAATGCCGTCTAGCTGGATTGTAGATCGTTTGTCATGGCCGACCTTTTCGCTTCAGCCTCAGGACCTGATGGTCCGGAGTGTGTCCGAATTCCCATGCGGTTATATAAGAACCGGGGAATGCATGGAGACCAGGCGTAGGGGTCATTAGTGCGTGAACAGACAAGTGCCCGACTAGTTATGTTATATTACATGGTTAGTAAGAAACATCTTCCAGGGAGAATAGTTCAGTTAGGGGTTCCTTTCCCTAGGAGGCATGCCCTAAAGTGCATGTCCATTCTGCGAAAAAACGCGGGAAAAAGCATCTGGGGGGCGCATAAATAAATAAGTGAAAAGATCATCTTTTAGGTCACCGACCGAATATTCCCTTAAGAATGCTAGCTTTCGGCTTCACCCAGTCTGAGGTACACATCCGGCTGATCCGGTAGTAACAATCGCAGAGGTGCTCCCTTTACAGCCTAGCTGAATAATCGGGAACATAGGGGTAAGCACATGCGGAAGCCAGGCAACCCAGCTTGGCCAAAACTTAAGTCATATCGATGCATATAATGGTGAAATAAAAGGTACATGCGGAAGTGTAACACATGTGTTGGGCATGAAGCCCATATAAATAAGCTTATGTTAAAAGAAGCCCCCAGGTTTAATGAGTGCGAATAGCACGTCATTTGATGAGCCTTTAAAGGCTATAAGAGAAAGGAAGGGAAGAAGGAGAGAAATGTAAGACAGACAGTATAAAAAATGGACAGAGGAAGGAGACGAACACAGGGTCCACCGCTAGGCGTAGAATCTTCGGAGACGGGCTGCGTTCCATGGGTTCGGCTCGGGTCGGTTATCCGATGCATCTCGCAGGCGGTACGCTCCACCATTCAGGACTTGGTCAATTATGAAGGGACATTCCCACTTGGGCTTGATTTTGTCCTTTTTCTTGTCCGGCAGGCGTAGAACTAATTCGCCAATGTTGTAACTTTTGGCCCGTACTTCTCTGCTTTGGTATCTTCAAGCCTGCTGTTGATAGAATGTGGAACGGGCTTTTGCCACATCACTCTCCTCCTCCAATGCGTCCAAACTGTCCTACCGATCGAGCTCGGCTTCTCTTTCTTCGTACATGCGCACTCGAGGTGAGTCATGAATTATGTCGCAAGGCAAAACTGCCTCTGCGCCATACACCATAAAGAATGGTGTGTATCCGATGGTGCGATTCGGCGTGGTCTGCAGCCCCCAGAGTACGGAGTCGAGCTCCTCTACCCAGTGCGTGTTAGATTCCTTGAGGACCGCACTAATCTGGGTTTGATGCCGCTCATGATAAGACCATTTGCATGTTCAACCTGGCTGTTAGTTTTGGGTGATAGACGGAAGCATAATCGAGCTTGATGCCCATGTTTTTGCACCAGAGTTTTACCTCGTCGGCCGTAAAGTTCGTGCCGTTATCCGTGATGATGTTGTGGGGGACGTCGTAACGGTGTACGACCCCGGATATAAAGTCTATCACCGGTCCGGATTCGTCCGTCTTAACAGGCTTGGCTTCTATCCATTTGGTGAACTTATCCACCATGACCAGTAAGTATTTTTGCTTGTGGGTTCCGCCTTTAAGGGGTCCAACCATGTCAAGCCCCCAGACCGCGAAGGGCCAACTGATGGGGATAGTTTGGAGGGCGGTGGGTGGCATATGGCTTTGGTTTGCAAAGAGCTGCCAACCGACACATCGTTGGACTAAGTCCTGGGCGTCTGCCCGGGCCGTCGGCCAATAAAAGCCTGTACGGAAGGCCTTGCTTACAAGGGACCGATCTGCAGCATGATGACCGCCGAGTCCGGCATGAATTTCAGCCAGGAGGTTCCGCCCTTCCTCTTCGGAGATGCACCTTTGAAGGACTCTGGTAGTGCTTTTCTTATAAAGCTCTCCCTCGTGGACTTTGTAGGCTTTGGATCGCCGCACTATGCGGCGTGCCTCATTTTGGTCCTCGGGGAGTTCCTGCCTACTAAGGTAGGCGTGGAATGGTTCTGTCCACGGGGCGATGACGGCCATTATTACGTGGGCTGAAGGTGTTATTTCATTGGCAGAGCCTCTGATTGTGTCAGAATGTTCGGTGTCGGGCAGTGCGGTTGGGTCTGGGCTGTTATTGTTCGGCTCCCCTTCCCATACTACAGATGGCTTGAACAGCCTTTCCAAGAAGATGTTGGGGGGGACTACATCGCGTTTTGCGCCGATGCGTGTCAGGACATCTGCCGCCTGATTATTTTCCCGGGCTATATGGTGAAATTCAAGCCCTTTGAATCGAGCTGACATTTTTAGGACGGCGTTGCGGTAAGCTGCCATTTTTGGATCCTTGGCATCGAAGTCTCCATTTATTTGGGATATTGTGAGGTTCGAGTCCCCACGCACCTCTAGGCGTTGAATGCCCATGGATACTGCCATCCAGAGACCATGTAAAAGGGCCTCATAATTGGCTGCATTGTTGGAGTCTGTGTACATAATCTGGAGTACGTATTGAACTGTGTCCCCTATGGGGGACATCAAAACGACGCCAGCCCCTAGTCCGGCCAACATCTTGGAGCCGTCGAAATGCATGCTCCAATTTGAATATGTGTCGTACTCTTTAGGGAGTTCGGCCTCCGTCCATTCTGCGACGAAGTCGGCCAAAACTTGTGACTTGATGGCTCGCCGTGGCTTATAAGTTATGTCGAACGGGAGGAGCTCAATGGCCCATTTTGCAATCCGGCCCATTGCGTCACGGTTGTTTATAATATCGTTAAGCTGTACTTCCGAGGCTACTGTTATTGAACACTCTTGAAAGTAGTGTCGTAGCTTCCAGGATGCCATGAATACCGCATCACGGGTTAAGCTTGATATCGTATGTTCGGAGGTTATCAAATGTGAGCCTCAAGTCGTCTACTAGAGATTCGACATGTCTTGTTTTGACGACCACATCATCTACATATGCCTCCATTGTTTTGCCGATCTGGTTTGCCAGACATGTCTGAATCATGCGCTGATATGTTCCGCCGGCGTTTTTGAGCCCAAAGGGCATTGTGTTGAAGAAGAATGGGCCGTATGGTGTGATAAATGCCGTTGCGGCTTGGTCTGATTCTGCCATCTTGATTTGATGGTAGCCGGAATATGCGTCGAGGAAACACAACAAATCGTGTCCTGCGGTAGCATCGATAATTTGATTGATGCGGGGGAGGGGGAAGGGATCCTTTGGGCAAGCCTTGTTAAGGTCTTTAAAATCAATGCACAGGCGCCAGGATTTGTCCTTCTTTGGTACCATCACCAGGTTTGCTAGCCATTCATGATGTTTTATATCTCTGATGAATTCGGCCTCCAATAGCTTTGCTAACTCCTCTCCCATGGCCTGTCTCTTAGGTTCGGAAAAATTCCGAAGAGCTTGTTTGACAGGTTTAAATCCTTTTAGGATATTTAAGCTGTGCTCGGCCAGCCTGCGTGGGATTCCTAGCATGTCTGAAGGGTGCCAGGAGAAAATGTCCCAGTTCTCTCATAGGAACTCTCGCAGTGCGGCGTCTACATCAGGGTTTAACTGTGCCCCGATGGAAGCTGTTTTATTGGGGGTCCGTTGGATGGACCTGGAATTTGACTATTTCGTCCGCCGGTTTAAAGGAGGTGGACTTGGATCTTTTGTCGAGTACCACATCATCCCTATTCACCATGGAGCGCAGCGCAGTTAGTTCCTCAGCCGCTAGGGCTTCAGATAGTGCCTCGAGGGCCAGTGCGGCTGTCTTGTTTTCGGCGCGGAGTGCTATGTCCGGATCACTAGCGAGAGTGATGATCCCGTTAGGCCCGGGCATCTTGAGCTTCATGTACCCGTAATGGGGTATTGCTTGGAAGATTGTAAATGCTTCCCGCCCTAGCAGAGCGTGATAACTGCTGCTGAACGGAGACACATGGAACGTGACCTCTTCGGACCTGTAATTATCCGGTGTGCCGAACACCACATCTAGTGTGATTTTTCCTGTACATCGCTCTTCCCGACTGGGGATTATTCCTCTAAAGGTTGTGCTGCTTCGCTCAATGCGGTTCTAGTCTATTTCCATTTTTTGAAGGGTTTCCTCATAAATGAGGTTCAATCCACTGCCGTTGTCCATGAGTACCTTGGTAAGACGAAAGTCGTCCACTATTGGACTGAGGGCCAATGCGGCTGGTGCTCGGGCTGTTCGAAATTTAGGTTCATCACTGGCGTTAAAGGTAATAGCCGTGTCACTCCATGGGTTTTTTGTTGCTACTTGGTAGACTTTGGCAAGGCTGCGGAGTGTCCTTTTTCGCATATTATTTGATGCGAAAGTCTCGAAGGCTGTTAATACCGTATTGGTGTCTCTAGGGTGGCTTTCTGTGGCCTCTGAAATTAGGAGATCTTCGCCAATTTTGGCCACCTGCCGGAGTATCCAACATGCTCTAAGGCTGTGAGTTGGTGTGGCGTCCTCTGTACTGTGAATTTTACAGGGTCCATTAAGCCATCCTTCCAGTACGGTTCCATGCCCTGTAGAGGGTTTTTTCTTTTTGGTGTTTGACCCGGGTGTCTGGCGATGATGTACCCTTTTAGTTTGGACTGGGTTTGTACTCAGGGCCTGATCGTTCCAAAATTTTATTTCGGTTTTCCAGGTGCTTTCCATCGCACAGTACTTTCGTACAATGGACGCCAAGTCTGCGAAGCGTGTAATATCACAGGGACTTATGGCGTTGAGGATTCCCTTGTCCGTGCAACTATTGCAGAAGATTGAGATTGCGTCTTCCTCGCGGCAGTCCCTTATCCTGTTCCTAACCAGGAGAAATCTGGCCCAGTAATGATGTACTGTTTCTTCGGGCTCTTGCCTGATTTGGGATAGATTGCTTATGTTCGGGTGGGTGGGTGGAATTAAATCCAAAGCCGCACCCAATCTGAGCCTCGGAGGCCGAGGAATTTCCGAACTCGAAAATTTGGATTCCTGGATGTTGTCCAATGAATACAGCCCATCGCCTGACTCTAAGTTCAGGCCTTGAGTGATATCTTCCCCTCCGCGGGTATACGGCTTGGAGGGATCGGGAATCCGGACGTAGCTAGTCCTTGAGATAGATGAAGGGTCGCCGTACTATCCCTCTACCACGGCAACGTGATGGGTGACTTGGGGAGAGTTAATCTCTCTCAGATCGGGTTTAGGCCCAATCTGGTCGTAATCTGTAGCGACTCCCAGGACGGCGATGCGATCCAAGAGCTCGTTTATGGAGGAGAGCTACATTGGATCTAACTGCTCAGCGAGTTCCAAACTGACATGAAGATTGTTTTCGATGGCTCGAGAGGTCATCGTCAGCGCAGAAGCCGAACATGCGGTCATAAGAAAACCACCTAGCCGGAGGGTTTGGCTGACAGCCAAAGCTCCCTTAGCAACGGTGCCGTCTTTAAAGACGGGGCGAGGCATCCTTCCTGATGGCGACGACACAGAGGAACTCTCAATGAAAGCACCAATGTCGGTGTCAAAACCGGCGGATCTCGGGTTGGGGGTCCCGAACTGTGTGTCTAGGCCGGATGGTAACGGGAGGCAAGGGACACGAAGTTTTACCCAGGTTCAGGCCCTCTTGATGGAGGTAAAACCTATTGGAAATATGCCCTAGAGGCAATAATAAAATGGTTATTATTATATTTCTTTGTTCATGATAATTGTCTATTGTTCATGCTATAATTGTGTTATACGGAAATCATAATACATGTGTGAACACATAGACCACAACACGTCCCTAGTGAGCCTCTAGTTGACTAGCTCATTGATCAAATGATAGTCATGGTTTCCTGACTATGGACATTGGATTTAATTGATAACGGGATCACATCATTAGGAGAATGATGTGATGGACAAGACCCAATCCTAAGCTTAGCTCAAAGATCGTGTAGTTCGTTTGCTGTAGCTTTTCTGAATGTCAAGCATCATTTCCTTACACCATGAGATTGTGCAACACCCCGATACCGTAGGAGTGCTTTGGGTGTGCCAAACATCACAACGTAACTGGGTGACTATAAAGGTACATTACAGGTATCTCCGAAAGTGTCTGTTGGGTTGGCACGAATGGAGACTGGGATTTGTCACTCCATATGACGGAGAGGTATCTCTAGGCCCACTCGGTAATGCATCATCATAATGAGCTCAATGTGATCAAGTGGTTGATCATGGGATCCTGCATTATGGTACAAGTAAAGTGACTTGCCGGTAACGATACTGAACAAGGTATTGGGATACCGACAATCGAGTCTCGGGCAAGTAACGTACCGATTGACAAAGGGAATTGTATACAGATTGATTGAATCCTCGACATCGTGGTTCATCCGATGAGATCATCGTGGAGAATGTGGGAGCCAACATGGGTATCCAGATCCCGCTGTTGGTTATTGACCGGAGAGGCTTCTCGGTCATGTCTGCATGTCTCCCGAACCCGTAGGGTCTACACACTTAAGGTTCGGTGATGCTAGGGTTGTAGAGATATTAGCACACGTTAACCCAAAAGTTGTTTGGAGTCCCGGATGAGATCCCGGACGTCACGAGGAGTTCCGGAATGGTCCGGAGGTAATGATTTATATATAGGAAGTCCAGTTTCGGCCATCGGGAAGGTTTCGGGGGTCACCGGTATTGTACCGGGACCACCGGAAGGATCTCGGGGGTCCACCGGGTGGGGCCACCTATCCCGGAGGACCCCATGGGCTGAAGTGGGAGGGGAACCAGCCCCTAGTGGGCTGGTGCGCACCCCCTTGGGCCTCCCCTGCGCCTAGGGTTAGAAACCCTAGGTGTGGGTGCGCCACCCTTGCCTTGAGGGGCAAGGCACCCCCCTAGGCACCCTATATATAGTGGGGGGAGGGAGGGCTGCACACCCAAGCCCCTGGCCTCTCCCTCTCCCTCCCGTGACACTCCTCCATCTCCCTTGCGCTTGGCGAAGCCCTGCCGAGATCACCGTTGCTTCCACCACCACACCGTCGTGCTGCTGGATCTTCATCAACCTCTCCTTCCCCCTTGCTGGATCAAGTTGGAGGAGACGTCTTCCCAACCGTACGTGTGTTGAACGTGGAGGTGTTGTCTGTTCAGCACTTGATCATCGGTGATTTGAATCACGTCGAGTACAACTCCATCAACCTCTTTCTCTTGAACGCTTCCGCTCGTGATCTACAAGGGTATGTAGATGCACTCCTCTTTCCCTCGTTGATAGATGACTCCATAGATTTATCTTGGTGATGCGTAGAAAATTTTAAAATTCTGCTACATTCCCCAACAGTGGTATCAGAGCTAGGTCTATGCGTAGTTACTATGCACGAGTAGAACACAAAGTAGTTGTGGGCGTCAATATTGTCAATTATCTTGCCGTTACTAGTCTTATCTTGATTCGGCGGCATCGTGGGATGAAGCGGCCCGGACCAACCTTACACGTACGCTTACGTGAGACCGGTTCCACCGACTGACATGCACTAGTTGCATAAGGTGGCTGGCGGGTGTCTGTCTCTCCCACCTTAGTCGGATCGGATTCGATGAACATGTCCTTATGAAGGGTAAATAGAAATTGACAATTCACGTTGTGGTTTTGGCGTAGGTAAGAAGCGGTCTTGCTAGAAACCTATAGCAGCCACGTAAAAACTTGCAACAACAATTAGAGGATGTCTAACTTGTTTTTGCAGCAAGTGCTTTGTGATGTGATATGGCCAAAGGATGTGATGTATGAGATGATCATGTTCTTGTAATAGGAATCACGACTTGCATGTCGATGAGTATGACAACCGGCAGGAGACATAGGAGTTGTCTTTATTTATTTATGACCTGCGTGTCAACATAAATGTCATGTAATTACTTTACTTTATTGCTAAAGCGTTAGCCATAGTAGTAGAAGTAATAGTTGATGTGACAACTTCAAGAAGACACGATGATGGAGATCATGATGATGGAGATCATGGTGTCATGCCGGTGACAACGATGATCATGGAGCCCCGAAGATGGAGACCAAAGGAGCAAATGATATTGGCCATATCATGTCACTATTTGATTGCATGTGATGTTTATCATGTTTTACATCTTATTTGCTTAGAATGACGGTAGCTTAAATAAGATGATCCCTTGTAAAATTTCAAGAAAGTGTCCCCCCTAACTGTGCACCGTTGCGAAGGTTCGTTGTTTCGAAGCACCACGTGATGATCGGGTGTGATAGATTCTAACGTTCGAATACAACGGGTGTAAGCCAGATTTACACACGCAATACACTTAGGTTGACTTGACGAGCCTAGCATGTACAAACATGGCCTCGGAACACAGAAGACCGAAAGGTAGAGCATGAGTCGTATAGAAGATACGATCAACATGAAGATGTTCACCGATGTTGACTAGTCCGTCTCACGTGATGATCGAACCCGGCCTAGTTAACTCGGATCATGTTATACTTAGATGACTGGAGGGATGTCTATCTGAGTGGGAGTTCATTGAATAATTTGATTTGATGAACTTAATTATCATGAACTTAGTCTAAAATCTTTTCAATATGTCTTGTAGATCAAATGGCCAATGTTGTCCTCAACTTCAACGCGTTCCTAGAGAAAACCAAGCTGAAAGACGATGGCAGCAACTATACGGACTGGGTCCGGAACCTAAGGATCATCCTCATAGCTGCCAGGAAAGATTATGTCCTAGAAGCACCCCTAGGTGACGCACCCATCCCACAGAACCAAGACGTTATGAACGCTTGGCAAACACGTGCTGATGATTACTCCCTCGTTCAATGCGGCATGCTTTACAGCTTAGAACCGGTGCCCCAAAAGCATTTTGAGCGACACGGAGCATATGAGATGTTCGAAGAGCTGAAAATTGTTTTCCAAGCTCATGCCCGGGTCAAGATATATGAAGTCTCCGACAAGTTCTTCAGCTGTAAGATGGAGGAAAATAGTTCTGTTAGTGAGCACATACTCAGAATGTCTGGGTTGCATAACCGCTTGACTCAGCTGGGAGTTAATCTCCCGGATGACGCGGTCATTGACAGAATCCTTCAGTCGCTTCCACCGAGCTACAAGAGCTTTGTGATGAACTTCAATATGAAGGGGATGGAAAAGACCATTCCTGAGGTATATTCAATGCTGAAATCAGCAGAGGTAGAAGTCAAAAAGGAACATCAAGTGTTGATGGTGAATAAAACCACTAAGTTCAAGAAAGGCAAGGGTAAGAAGAACTTCAAGAAGGACGGCAAGGGAGTTGCCGCGCCCGGTAAGCAAGCTGCTGCGAAGAAGCCAAAGAATGGACCCAAGCCCGAGACTGAGTGCTTTTATTGCAAGGGAAGTGGTCACTGGAGGCGGAACTTCCCCAAATACTTAGCGGACAAGAAGGCCGACATCACGAAAGTTATATGTGATATACATGTAATTGATGTGTACCTTACCAGTACTCGTAGTAGCTCCTGGGTATTTGATACCGGTGTGGTTGCTCACATTTGTAACTCAAAGCAGGAGCTGCCGAATAAGCGGAGACTGGCGAAGGACGAGGTGACGATGCGCGTCGGGAACGGTTCCAAGGTCGATGTGATCGCCGTCGGCACGCTCCCTCTACATTTACCTACGGGGTTAGTTTTAAACCTCAATAATTGTTATTTAGTGCCAGCTTTGAGCATGAACATTGTATCAGGATCTCCTTTAATACGAGATGGCTACTCATTTAAATCTGAGAATAATGGTTGTTCTATTTATATGAGAGATATGTTTTATGGTCATGCTCCGATGGTGAATGGTTTATTCTTAATGAATCTCGAGCGTAATGCTACACATATTCATAGTGTGAGTACCAAAAGATGTAAGGTTGATAATGATAGTCCTACATACTTGTCGCACTGCCGCCTTGTCACATATGTGTCAAACACATGAAGAAGCTCCATGCAGATGGACTTTTAGAGTCTCTTGATTACGAATCATTTGACACATGCGAACCATGCCTCATGGGTAAAATGACCAAGACTCCGTTCTCAAGAACAATGGAGCGAGCAACCAACTTATTGGAAATCATACATACTGATGTGTGCGGTCCAATGAGTGTTGAGGCTCGCGGTGGCTATCGTTATGTTCTCACCCTCACTGATGACTTGAGTAGATATGGGTATGTCTACTTAATGAAACACAAGTCTAAGACCTTTGAAAAGTTCAAGGAATTTCAGAGTGAGGTTGAGAATCAACGTGACAGGAAAATCAAGTTCTTGCGATCAGATCGTGGGGGAGAATACTTGAGTCACGAATTTGGCACACACTTAAGAAAATGTGGAATAGTTTCACAACTCACACCGCCTGGAACACCTCAGCGTAATGGTGTGTCCGAACGTCGTAATCGCACTCTATTAGATATGGTGCGATCTATGATGTCTCTTACCGATTTACCGCTATCATCTTGGGGCTATGCTTTAGAGACTTCCACATTCACTTTAAATAGGGCTCCGTCGAAATCCGTTTAGACAACACCGTATGAATTATGGTTTGGGAAGATACCTAAGTTGTCGTTTCTAAAAGTTTGGGGATGCGATGCTGATGTCAAGAAACTTCAACCTGAAAAGCTCGAACCCAAATCAGAAAAATGCGTCTTCATAGGATACCCTAAAGAAACTATTGGGTATACCTTCTACCTCATATCTGAAGGCAAGATCTTTGTTGCCAAGAATGGGTCCTTTCTAGAGAAAGAGTTTCTCTCGAAAGAAATAAGTGGGAGGAAAGTAGAACTTGATGAAGTATTACCTCTTGAACCGGTAAATGGCGCAGCTCAAGAAAATGTTCCTGAGCTGCCTGCACCGACTAGATAGGAAGTTGATGATGATGATCATGAAACTTCAGATCAAGTTGCTACTGAACTTCGTAGGTCCACAAGGACACGTTCCGCACCAGAGTGGCACAGCAACCCTGTTGGAAATATGCCCTAGAGGCAATAATAAATTGGTTATTCTTATATTATATTTCATTGTTCATGATAATCGTTTATTATCCATGCTAGAATTGTATTGATAGGAAACTCAGATACATGTGTGGATACATAGACAACAACATGTCCCTAGTAAGCCTATAGTTGACTAGCTCGTTGATCAATTGATGGTTACGATTTCCTGACCATGGACATTGGATGTCGTTGATAACGGGATCACATCATTAGGAGAATGATGTGATGGACAAGACCCAATCATAAGCCTAGCACAAAGATCGTGTAGTTCGTATGCTAAAGCTTTTCTAATGTCAAGTGTCATTTCCTTAGACCATGAGATTGTGCAACTCCCGGATACCGTAGGAGTGCTTTCGGTGTGCCAAACGTCACAACGTAACTGGGTGGCTATAAAGGTACACTACAGGTATCTCCGAAAGTGTCTGTTGGGTTGGCACGAATCGAGACTAGGATTTGTCACTCCGTGTAAACGGAGAGGTATCTCTGGGCCCACTCGGTAAGACATCATCGTAATGTGCACAATGTGACCAAGGAGTTGATCACGGGATGATGTGTTACGGAACGAGTAAAGAGACTTGCCGGTAACGAGATTGAACAAGGTATCGGGATACCGACGATCGAATCTCGAGCAAGTATCATACCGATGGACAAAGGGAATTGTATACGAGATTGATTGAATCCTTGACATCGTGGTTCATCCGATGAGATCATCGTGGAACATGTGGGAGCCAACATGGGTATCCAGATCCCGCTGTTGGTTATTGACCGAAGAGTTGTCTCGGCCATGTCTGCATGGCTCCTGAACTCGTAGGGTCTACACACTTAAGGTTCGATGATGCTAGGGCTATAGGGAATAGATATACGTGGTTACCAAATGTTGTTCGGAGGCCCGGATGAGATCCCGGAAATCATGAGGAGTTCCGAAATGGTCCGGAGGTAAAGAATTATATATGGGAAGTCCTGTTTTGGTCGCCGGAAAAGTTTCGGGTTTTATCGGTAATGTACCGGGACCACCGGGAGGGTCCTGGTGGTCCACCAAGTGCGGCCACCAGCCCCGAAGGGCTGCATGGGCCAAGTGTGGGAGGGGGCCAGCCCCAGGTGGGCTGGTGCGCACCCCCCACAAGGGCCCAAGGCGCCTAGGGTTTGGGGAGGGGGCGCCTCCACCTAGCTTGGGGGGCAAGTTTCCCCCTCTCCCCCCCTTGGCCGCCACCCTAGATGGGTTTGGGGCTGCCGCACCCCTTGGGGTGAAAACCCTAAAGGGGGTGCACCCCCCTCCCTCTCCCCTATATATAATTGAGGACTTTGGGGCTGCCAACACATGAGTTTTGAGCTCTCCATGGCGCAGCCCTGCCTCTCTCCCTCCTCCTCTCCCGCGGTGCTTGGCGAAGCCCTGCAGGATTGCCACGCTCCTCCACCACCACCAGGCCGTCGTGCTGCTGTTGGACAGAGTCTTCCCCAACCTCTCCCTCTCCCCTTGCTATATCAAGGCATGGGAGACGTCACCGGGCTGCATGTGTGTTGAACGCGGAGGTGCCGTCCGTTCGACACTAGGATCATCGGTGATTTGGATCACGACGAGTACGACTCCATCAACCCCGTTCACTTGAACGCTTCCGCTTAGCGATCTACAAGGGTATGAAGATGCACTCTCCTTCCCCTTGTTGCTAGATTACTCCATAGATTGATCTTGGTGATGGGTAGAAAATTTTGAATTTCTGCTACGTTCCCCAACAGTGGCATCATGAGCTAGGTCTACGCGTAGTTTCTATGCACGAGTAGAACACAAAGCAGTTCTGGGCGTCGATTTTGTCAATTTACTTGTTGTTACTAGTCTTATCTTGATTCGGCGACATCATGGGATGAAGCGGCCCGGACCGACCTTACACGTACTCTTACGTGAGACTGGTTCCACCGACTGACATGCACTAGTTGCATAAGGTGGGTAGCGGGTGTCTGTCTCTCCCACTTTAGTCAGATCGGATTCGATGAAAAGGGTCCTTATGAAGGGTAAATAGAAATTGGCATATCACGTTGTGGTTTTGGCATAGGTAAGAAACGTTCTTGCTAGAAACCTATAGCAGCCACGTAAAAACTTGCAACAACAATTAGAGGACGTCTAACTTGTTTTTGCAGCATATGCCTTGTGATGTGATATGGCCAAAAGGATGTGATGAATGATATATGTGATGTATGAGATTGATCATGTTCTTGTAATAGGAATCGCGACTTGCATGTTGATGAGTATGACAACCGGCAGGAGCCATAGGAGTTGTCTTAATTTATTTATGACCTGCGTGTCAACATAAACGTCATGTAATTACTTTACTTTATTTCTAAAGTGTTAGCCATAGTAGTAGAAGTAATGGATGACGAGACAACTTCAAGAAGACACGATGATGGAGATCATGATGATGGAGATCATGGTGTCATGCCGGTGACAACGATGATCATGAAGCCCCGAAGATGGAGATCAAAAGGAGCAAAATGATATTGGCCATATCATGTCACTATTTGATTGCATGTGATGTTTATCATGTATTACATCTTATTTGCTTAGAACGACGGTAGCTTAAATAAGATGATCCCTCACTAAAATTTCAAGAAAAGTGTTTCCCCTAACTGTGCACCGTTGCGAAGGTTCGTTGTTTCGATGCACCACGTGATGATCGGGTGTGATAGATTCTAACGTTTGAATACAACGGGTGTTGACGAGCCTAGCATGTACAGACATGGCCTCAGGACACATGCGAAACACTTAGGTTAGCTTGACGAGCCTAGCATGTACAGACATGGCCTCGGAACACGGAAGACCGAAAGGTCGAACATGAGTCGTATAGAAGATACGATCAACATGAGATGTTCACCGTTGATGACTAGTCCGTCTCACATGATGATCGGACACGGCCTAGTCAATTCGGATCATGTTTCACTTAGATGACTAGAGGGATGTCTATCTGAGTGGGAGTTCATTAAATAATTTGATTAGATGAACTCAATTATCATGAACATAGTCTAAATTGTCTTCGCAAATATGTTGTAGATAAATAGCTCACGTTGTGGCTCCTTGTTTCAATACATTCCTAGAGAAAGATTAAGTTGAAAGATATTGTAAGCAATGATGTGGACTAGGTCCGTAGTTCGAGGAGTGTCCTCACTGCTACACAGAAGGCTTACGTCTTTGATGCACCGCTCGATGTGCAAACACCTACACCATCGTTTGTGGATGTTGTGAACACCTGACAGACACGTCCTGATGACTACATGATAGTTTAGTGCACCATACTTTACGGCATAGAATCGGGATTCCAATGACGTTTTGAATGCCATAGAACATATGAGATGTTCCAAGAGCTGAAATTGGGATTTCAGGCTCATGCCCGTGTTGAGAGGTGTGAGACCTCTGACAAGTTCTTTTGCCAACAAGATGGAGGAGAATAGCTCAGCTAATGAGCATGTGCTCAGAATGTCTGGGTGCTACAATCACTTAAATCAAGTGGGAGTTAAACTTCCAGATAAGATAGTGATTGATAGAGTTCTCTAGCCACTATCACTAAGCTACTAGATCTTCATGATGAACTATGACATGCAAGGGATGGAGTTGATCCCGGAGCTGTTCGCGGTGCTTAAGACCGCAAAAGGTAGAAATCAAGAAGGAGCATCAAGTGTTGATAGTTTAACAAGACCACTGGTTTCAAGAAGGGCAAGGGCTAGAAGGGAAACTTCATGGATGGCAAACCAGTTGCCGCTCCAGTGAAGGAACCCATGGTCGAACCCAAACCCGAGACTAAGTGCTTCTATTGTAAGGGGAACGGTCACTGGTAGCGGAATTACCCCAAATGTATGGTAGATAAGAAGGCAGGCAACTTCAAAGTATATACGTGTTATTAATGTGTACCTTAGTAGTACTCCTGGTAGCACCTGGGTATTGGATACCGGTTCAGTTGCTATTATTGGTGACTTGAAGCAATATCCACGGACTAAACGGAGACTAGCTAAGGGCGAGGTGACGATGTGTGTTGGAAGTGTTTCCAAAGTTGATGAGATCACCATCACACGCTCCATCTGCCTTCGGGGTTAGTATTGAACCTAGATAAATGTTATCAGGTGTCTACGTTGAGCATGAATATTATTAGATCATGTTCATTGCAATACGGTTATTCATTTAAATTAGAGAATAATGGTTATTCTCTTTACATGAATAATACCTTTCATGGTCATGCACCCTATGTGAATGGTTCATTGAATCTCGGTCGTGGTAATACACATGTTCACGCCAAAGGATGTAGAGTTAATAATCATAGTACCACTTTCTTGTGGCACTGCCGCTTAGGTCACATTGGCGTAAGATGCATGAAGAAACTCCATGTCGATGGATGTTTGGAGTCACTTGATTTTGGATCGCTTGACACATGCGAGCCATGCCTCATGGGCAGGATGACTAAGACCCCGTTTTCAGGTACAATGAAACGGGCAAGTGACTTGTTGGAAATCATGCATGCTGATGCGTGTGATCCAATGAGAATTGAAGCGTGCGGTGGATATCGCTATTTTATCATCTTCACTGACGATTTGGGTAGATATAGGTATATCTACTTAATGAAGCACAAGTCTGAAACGTTTGAAAAGTTCAAGTGATTTCAGAGTGAAGTTAAGAATCATCATAACAATAAGATCATGTTCCAACGATCTGATCAAAAGGGGATTTTCTGAGTTATGAGTTTGGTAATCACTTAAGACATTGTGGAATTGTTTCACAGTTGAAGCCACCTGGAACACCACAAGGTAATGGTGTGTCCGGACGTCGTAATCGAACCCTATGAGATATGGTGTGATCTATGATGTCTCTTACCAATCTACCGTTTTCATTCGGAGGTTATGCGTTAAAGACAGCTGCATTCACTTTAGATAGGACACCATCTAAGTCCGTTGAGACGACGTCATAAGAACATTGGTTTGGCAAGAAACCAAAGTTGTCATTTCTTAAATGTTTGGGGCTGCGATGCTTAAGGCTTCAGCCGGAGAAGCTCGAACCCAAAGCGGACAAACACATCTTCATAGGATACCCAAAGGTGACAGTTGGGTACACCTTCTATCTCATATTCGAGGGCAAATTGTTTGTCGCTAAGAATGGGTCCTTTCTCGAGAAGGAGTTTCTCTCGAAAGAATTGAGTGGGAGGAAGATAGAACTTGATGAGGTTATCGAACCTTTACTTCAACCAGAGAGTGATGCAACACAGAGAGATGTTTTCTGTGGCGCCTACATCTGTTGAATAGGAAGTTAATGATAGTGATCATGAAGCTTCAGATCAAGTTGCTACCGAACCTCGTAGGTCGACAAGGATATGTGCTACTCCTGAGTGGTACTGTAATCCTGTCTTAGATATCATGTTGTTAGACAACAATGAACCTACGAGCTATGGAGAAGCGATGGTGGGCCCTTATTCCGACAAATGGTTAGAAGCCATGAAATCTGAGATAGGATCCATATATCCGAACAAAGTATGGACTTTGGTGGACTTGCCCGATGATCGGCAAGCCATTGAGATAAATGGATCTGTAAGAAGAAGACGGACGTGGGCGGTAATGTTACCGTCTATGAAGCTCGACTTGTGGGAAAGAGTCTTTTCACAAGTTCAAGGAGTTGACTACGATGAGAATTTCTCACCCGTAGCGATGCTTAAGTCCGTCGGAATCATGTTAGCATTTCGATTATGAAATCTTACAGATGGATGTCAAAACAAGCTTTCTTACCAGTTTACGTAAGAAAAGTTGTATGTGATACAATAGAAGGTTTTGTCGATCCTAGGATGCTAAAAGGTATGCTGGCTCCAGCAATCCTTCTATGGACTAGAGCAAGCATCTCGGAATCGGAATATATGCTTTGATGGATTGATCAAAGCTTTTAGGTTTATACAATGTTTGCTAGAAACTTGTATTTACAAGATAGTGAGTGGGAGCACTACAACATTTCTGATAAGTATATGTGGATGACATATTGTTAATCCGAAATAATGTAGAATTTCTGGAAAGCATAAATGGTTGTTTGAAGAGTGTTTTTCAAAGGAAGACCTGGATAAAGCTGCTTACATATTGGGCATCAAGATCTATAGAGATAGAACAAGACGCCTGATGGTACTTTCAAAGCACACACACCTTGACATGTTTTTGAAGGAGTTCAAAATAGATCAGTCAAAGAAGGGGTTCTTACCTGAGTTGTAAGGTGTGAAGTTGAGTAAGACTCAAAGCTTGACCATGGCAGAAGAAAGAGGAAGGAAGAAGGTCGTCCCCTATGCTCTTGTCATAGGATCTATACGGTATGCCATGCTGAGTACCGCACCTGATGTGTGCCTTTCCACATGTCTGGCAAGAGGGTACAAAGGTGATCTAGGAGTAGGTCACCAGATAGCGGTCAAAATTATCCTTAGAGGAATAAGGAAATGTTTCTCGGTTATGGAGGTGATAAAGAGTTCGACATAAAGAGTTACGTCGATGCAAGCTTAACACCTATCCGGATAGCTCTGAGTAGAGATATCGGATACGTATAATGGAGCAATAATTTGGAATAGCTCCAAGTGGAACATGGTAGTAGCATCTATAATATAAAGTTTTGCGAAATACATAGGGATCTGAATATGGCAAGACCCGTTAACTACAACCTCTATCACAAGCACAACATGATCAAACCCAAAACTCTTTGAGTGTTTATCACATAGTGATGTGAACTAGATCATGGAGTCTAGTAGACTCTTGGATGTTGGTCACATAGCGATGTGACCTATGAGTGTTAATCACATGGCGATGTGAACTAGATTATTGACTCTAGTGCAAGTGGGAGACTGTTGGAAATATGCCCTAGAGGCAATAATAAATTGATTATTATTATATTATATTTCATTGTTCATGATAATCGTTTATTATCCATGCTAGAATTGTATTGATAGGAAACTCAGATACATGTGTGGATACATAGACAACAACATGTCCCTAGTAAGCCTATAGTTGACTAGCTCGTTGATCAATTGATGGTTACGGTTTCCTGACCATGGACATTGGATGTCGTTGATAACGGGATCACATCATTAGGAGAATGATGTGATGGACAAGACCCAATCCTAAGCCTAGCACAAAGATCGTGTAGTTCGTATGCTAAAGCTTTTCTAATGTCAAGTGTCATTTCCTTAGACCATGAGATTGTGCAACTCCCGGATACCGTAGGAGTGCTTTGGGTGTGCCAAATGTCACAATGTAACTGGGTGGCTATAAAGGTACACTACAGGTATCTCCGAAAGTGTCTGTTGGGTTGGCACGAATCAAGACTGGGATTTGTCACTCCGTGTAAACGGAGAGGTATCTTTGGGCCCACTCGGTAAGACATCATCATAATGTGCACAATGTGACCAAGTAGTTGAACATGAGATGATGTGTTACAGAACGAGTAAAGAGACTTGCCGGTAACGAGATTGAACAAGGTATCGGGATACCGACGATCGAATCTCGGGCAAGTATCATACCGATGGACAAAGGGAATTGTATACGGGATTGATTGAATCCTTGACATCGTGGTTCATCCGATGAGATCATCATGGAACATGTGGGAGCCAACATGGGTATCCAGATCCCGCTGTTGGTTATTGACCGAAGAGTTGTCTCGGCCATGTCTGCATGGCTCCCGAACCCATAGGGTCTACACACTTAAGGTTCGATGACGCTAGGGTTATAGGGAATAGATATATGTGGTTACCGAATGTTGTTCAGAGTCCCGGATGAGATCCCGGACATCACGAGGAGTTCCGTAATGGTCCGGAGGTAAAGAATTATATATGGGAAGTCCTGTTTTGGTCGTCGGAAAAGTTTCGCGGTTTATCGATAATGTACCGGGACCACCGGGAGGGTCCCGGTGGTCCACCAAGTGGGGCCACCAGCCCCGGAGGGCTGCATGGGCCAAGTGTGGGAGGGGGCCAGCCCCAGGTGGGCTGGTGCGCCCCCCCACAAGGGCCCAAGGCGCCTAGGGTTTGGGGAGGGGGCGCCTCCACATAGCTTGGGGGGGGGGGCAAGTTTCCCCGTCTCCCCCCCTTGGCCGCCACCCTAGATGGGTTTGGGGCTGCCGCACCCCTTGGGGTGGAAACCCTAAAGGGGGCGCACCCCCCTCCCTCTCCCCTATATATACTTGAGGACTTTGGGGCTGCCAAAACATGAGTTTTGACCTCTCCATGGCGCAGCCCTGCCTCTCTCCCTCCTCCTCTCCCGCGGTGCTTGGCGAAGCCCTGCAGGATTGCCACGCTCCTCCACCACCACCACGCCGTCGTGCTGCTATTGGACGGAGTCTTCCCCAACCTCTCCTTCTCCCCTTGCTGGATCAAGGCATGGGAGACGTCACCGGGCTGCACGTGTGTTGAACGCGGAGGTGCCTTCCGTTCGGCACTAGGATCATCGGTGATTTGGATCACGACGAGTACGACTCCATCAACCCCGTTCACTTGAACGCTTCCGCTTAGCGATCTACAAGGGTATGTAGATGCACTCTCCTTCCCCTCATTGCTAGATTACTCCATAGATTGATCTTGGTGATGCGTAGAAAATTTTGAATTTCTGCTACGTTCCCCAACAAACCCTGTCTTGGAAATCATGTTGTTAGACAACGGTGAACCTTCGAACTATGAAGAAGCGATGGCAGGCCCGGATTCCGACAAATGGCTGGAAGCCATGAAATCCGAGATAGGATCCATGTATGAAAACAAAGTATGGACTTTGACTGACTTGCCCGTTGATCGGCAAGCCATAGAAAATAAATGGATCTTTAAGAAGAAGACAGACACAGATGGTAATGTGACCATCTATAAAGCTCGGCTTGTCGCTAAGGGTTATCGACACGTTCAAGGGGTTGACTACGATGAGACTTTCTCACCCGTAGCGAAGCTGAAGTCCGTCCGAATCATGTTAGCAATTGACGCATTCTATGATTATGAGATATGGCAAATGGACATCAAAACGGTATTCCTTAATGTTTTCCTTAAGGAAGAATTGTATATGATGCAGTCGGAAGGTTTTGTCGATCCTAAGAATGCTGACAAGGTGTGCAAGCTCCAACGCTCGATTTATGGGCTGGTGCAAGCATCTCGGAGTTGGAACATTCGTTTTGATGAGATGATCAAAGCGTTTGGGTTTATGCAGACTTATGGAGAAGCCTGCATTTACAAGAAAGTGAGTGGGAGCTATGTAGCTTTTCTCATATTGTATGTGGATGACATACTGTTGATGGGAAATGATATAGAATTCTTGGAAAGCATAAAGGCCTACTTGAACAAGTGTATTTCAATGAAGGACCTTGGAGAAGCTGCTTATATATTAGGCGTCAAGATCTATAGAGATAGATCGAGACGCCTCATTGGTCTTTCACAGAGCACGTACCTTGACAAGATATTGAAGAAGTTCAAAATGGATCAGTCAAAGAAGGGGTTCTTGCCTGTATAGCAAGGTACGAGATTGAGCACGGCTCAATGCCCGACCACGGCAGAAGATAGAGAAAAGATGAGTGACGTCCCCTATGCCTCGGCCATAGGGTCTATCATGTATGCTATGCTGTGTACCAGACCTGATGTAAACCTTGCCGTAAGTTTGGTAGGATGGTACCAAAGTAATCCTGGCATGGAACACTGGACAGCGGTCAAGAATATCCTGAAGTACCTGAAAAGGACCAAGGAAATGTTTCTCGTTTATGGAGGTGATGAAGAGCTCGTCGTAAAGGGTTACATCGATGCTAGCTTCGACACAGATCTGGATGACTCTAAGTCACAAACCGGATACGTGTATATTTTGAATGGTGGGCCAGTAAGCTGGTGCAGTTGCAAGCAAAGCATTGTGGCGGGATCTACATGTGAAGCGGAGTACATAGCAGCCTCGGAGGCACCACAAGAAGCAGTCTGGGTGAAGGAGTTCATTACCGACCTAGGAGTCATACCCAATGCGTCGGGCCCGATGACTCTCTTCTGTGACAACACTGGAGCTATTTCCCTTGCAAGGAGCCCAGGTTTCACAGGAAGACTAGGCATATCAAGCGTCGCTTCAACTCCATTCATGAAAGTGTTCAAAATGGAGACATAGAGATTTGTAAAGTACATACGGACCTGAATGTAGCAGATCCGCTGACTAAACCTCTCCCTCGAGCAAAACATGATGAACACCAGAACTGCATGGGTGTTCGATTCATCACAATGTAACTAGAATATTGACTCTAGTGCAAGTGGGAGACTGTTGGAAATATGCCCTAGAGGCAATAATAAAATGTTTATTATTATATTTCTTTGTTCATGATAATTGTCTATTATTCAAGCTATAATTGTGTTATTCGGAAATCATAATACATGTGTGAACACATAGACCACAACACGTCCCTAGTGAGCCTCTAGTTGACTAGCTCGTTGGTCAAAAGATAGTCATGGTTTCCTGACTATGGACATTGGATGTCATTGATAATGGGATCACATCATTAGGAGAATGATGTGATGGACAAGACCCAATCCTAAGCTTAGCTCAAAGATCGTGTAGTTCGTTCGCTGTAGCTTTTCTGAATGTCAAGTATCATTTCCTTAGACCATGAGATTGTGCAACTCCCGGATACCGTAGGAGTGCTTTGGGTGTGCCAAACGTCACAACGTAACTGGGTGACTATAAAGGTACATTACAGGTATCTCCGAAAGTGTCTGTTGGGTTGGCACGAATCAAGACTGGGATTTTTCACTCCATATGACGGAGAGGTATCTCTGGGCCCACTCGGTAATGCATCATCATAATGAGATCAATGTGATCAAGTGGTTGATCACGGGATCATGCATTACGGTACGAGTAAAGTTACTTGCCGGTAACGAAACTGAACAAGGTATTGGGAAACCGACGATCGAGTCTCGCGCAAGTAACGTACCGATTGACAAAGGAAATTGTATACGGATTGATTGAATCCTCGACATTGTGGTTCATATGATGAGATCATCGTGGAGCATGTGGGAGCCAACATGGGTATCCAGATCCCGCTGTTGGTTATTGACCGGAGAGGCTTCTCGGTCATGTCTGCATGTCTCCCGAACCCATAGGGTCTACACACTTAAGGTTCGGTGACGCTAGGGTTGTAGAGATATTAGCACACAGTAACACGAAAGTTGTTCGAAGTCCTGGATGAGATCCCGGACGTCACGAGGAGTTCCGGAATGGTCCGGAGGTAAAGATTTATATATAGGAAGTCCAGTTTCAGCCATCGGGAAGGTTTAGGGGGTCACCGGTATTGTACTGGGACCACCGGAAGGGTCCCGGGGGTCCACCGGGTGGGGCCACCTATCCCGGAGGGCCCCATGGGCTGAAGTGGGAGGGGAACCAGCCCCTAGTGGGCTGGTGCGCACCCCCTTGGGCCTCCCCTGCACCTAGGGTTAGAAACCCTAGGGGTGGGGGCGCCACCCTTGCCTTGGGGGGCAAGGCACCCCCCTTGGCCGCCGCGCCCCTAGGAGATTGGATCTCCTAGGGCCGATGCCCCCCCCTAGGCACCCTATATATAGTGGGGGGAGGGAGGGCTGCGCATCCAAGCCCCTGGCCTCTCCCTCTCCCTCCTGTGACACTCCTCCATCTCCCTTGCGCTTGGCGAAGCCCTGCCGAGATCACCGTTGCTTCCACCACCACGCCGTCGTGCTGCTGGATCTTCATCAACCTCTCCTTCCCCCTTGCTGGATCAAGTTGGAGGAGACGTCTTCCCAACCGTACAT
This sequence comes from Triticum dicoccoides, assembly GCF_002162155.2. NCBI lineage: Eukaryota > Viridiplantae > Streptophyta > Magnoliopsida > Poales > Poaceae > Triticum > Triticum dicoccoides. The sequence goes on along the minus strand of NC_041390.1, from coordinate 54,749,281 downwards.
GTGTTGAACGCGGAGGTGATGTCCGTTCGGCACTTGATCATCGGTGGTTTGAATCACGTCGAGTACGACTCCATCAACCCGGTTCTCTTGAACGCTTCCGCTCGTGATCTACAAGGGTATGTAGATGCACTCCTCTTTCCCTCGTTGATAGATGACTCCATAGATTGATCATGGTGATGCATAGAAAATTTTAAAATTCTGCTACGTTCCCCAACATAACCCTATGTCCTGCTTGATTAATATTGATGATATGGGTAGTACAAGAGTAGATCTACCACGAGATCGTAGAGGCTAAACCCTAGAAGCTAGCCTATAGTATGATTGTTGTTCTATATGTTGTCCTACGGAATAAAACCCTCCGGTTTATATAGACACCGGAGAGGGTTAGGGTTACACAAAGTCGGTTACAATGATAGGAGATCTACATATCCGTATCGCCAAGCTTGCCTTCCACACCAAGGAAAGTCCCTTCCGGGCACGGGACGAAGTCTTCAATCTTGTATCTTCATAGTCCAGGAGTCCAGCTAAAGGTATAGTCCGGTTATCCGAACACCCCCTAATCCAGGACTCCCTCAGCAGGCCTTCCGTGTCGTGCACGGAAGGTGGCATCCGCTTCACAATGGGGTAGCTGTCCCCGATGAAAAGCGAGTACTCTCCAAGAGTGTTCCTCGGCACCCACGTAGTATCACGGGGGGTCGAATTCGGCGCCGTTCATCTGGTACACACGGCATCCCAAATCTGGACACATGGTGACGTACATAGTCAAGGTCCATGCACAATAATGTTGTGCTCAAATGTGGTAGTCAGTAATACTGTGCAGCAAATAGTACTACTCCGGTATAGAGGAAGTAAAATAACGGGCTTATTATATATAGCCACTCTTGGCTACATGGATGATATAGTAAGACATGGAAAAACAAAAATGGTGGTAGCTAGTGGGTTGAAGTCTTCAAGGGCCTAGCTAGCTATACGCGTCCTCCAAGGTAAAAAGTACTCCTACTAGCACTACAAAGTATACTACTAGTACAACAATGAAAGAGAAGGCGAGAGGGTTAATAAATGGAAAACCTGGGTAGATGGTGACGGTCCGATCATGGTAGATTATTTGACCATGTTGCACATCAGTGGTACCATGGGTAACGACTGCTAAGATAGTTGATCCTAATATGCCAAAGTCAGCTACAAGGTTCCAGGTTAGACCGAATCGTGAATGCAAATGCACATCCAGGATCGGCGATCTTATTTTGATCGGGGGATGACTGGTCCCTGCAAAGTTATGGAGTACCGTTAGGGATGCAAATGATGGTTTGTGCATTCCGTATGTAATCTCCCGTACCGTAGGATGTCAACCAGATGAAACAAGTCCCCTGGCTTGTCACCGCGAAGATGCAGCCTAGATGGCGCATGGCGTCTTCGAATGTGTAGGGGTACAAATCTGCCGCCGCCAACATCCGCCAGCCTCTGCCGTTACTGCCTCCTGCATTGATGGCAATCCTTATGTCGAACACCGTGATGAGATAGTAATCATCGTAGCCGCGTCGCTTTGTCGGTGGGTCCGCAATTGCTATCTTATTCAATCTCATGTAGGCATCATCATACGTATTCTTGCCAAGCCAGTCCGGAAGGCCGATCCCAATGGTGGAGAAGGGGTCTACCGGAACGGCCGCACTGCTGTGGATGTTGTGCAAAATGATGGTGGTATCCGGCCGGAGGTATGAAAGCCAATCTTCATTGGCACCGACCCAGACCTATATATAAGATGGTGGGCAGCGGAGAAATTACGGGATGGAAATGGAATAACTATGTACTACATGATCAAACTCCATTACTGACCTACTCATCGGACAAAATCCGACTACCTCTCATCGTTGGCAACGTGCAACCATGGCCAGGGAGCGGTGGACTATTCGAAGGATTGTCCCATAGAAGAACCTTCTCCTCGAGGATGCATGGAAGACCAACAAGCATGGCCTATTTAAGTAGCGTCCTAAAAAAGTTGGTGCAGGAAGCATCGAGTCTTGCGGCGGTGAGGACGTCGGAGCGGCGTGCGATTTCTCCCACAGGATCGTCGTCCAAGGTCTCCCAGCCCCGACGAGGAGGAGAACCGCCTGGTGAATCCATGGGAGCAGCGACAAACTGCCTTTTCTTCAGGGGGGAACTGGCGAGGAGGAGATAAGTGCGTAGTAACCGCAGGGCCTCGTCCCTTCCAACTGTAGTTCGTTCCTCAGCGAAGGGGTGAGGCTATTATTTACTACTAGTACTCCCTCCGATTCTTTTTACTCTACACATAAGAGCAGACCTGGATACCAAGGCAGGGGCTCATTGCATGCTTTCTAGACGAAAATACCCCTAGCGCATGGATGGGAGGAGTTAGCAGCTATAAATGCCCCATGCAGCCCATTGGCTGTCCGCCCGCGTTATCCTCTCTCTGCATGCTGCATGGATGTCTCCCTCTCTCTCACATGACTGCATGCGGTGGCGCTGGCCTATGAGAAGCTCGCGTGGAGATAGCAATCTTCTCTCCAGAAGTGATTTTTTTGAAATAAAGGGATTATGGAACGTTATGGGATTGCATTATACTGTAAATAATAGCACTAGTAAGATATTTTTGGCACTAGGTAGTAGTTTTTGGCGTGGATTAAGAAATTTTGGGTATGTTTTTGCCATTTTTTGTACACGCTAACTAGTATCAAAAAATGTCTTACATTATGTGACGAAGGAGTACGTACTTGTACTGTAGCATTACTAGTACTACTTTTCTCAACTAGTAGTGCGATGTACTATACTTCTAGTCTAGTCTAGTATAGTGCACCAGTTTTGAACTCTTGAATCTCAGGGCCAACGAGATACAGTTGGAAGTGGAGGGTACTACTCTTCTCTAGAACCATCGTTGTACTATCAATGCAGGGGAAGTACACCTGCGTAGTGGCCTAGTGGGTACTCTCGGTGCTCTATTCAGCCGCTCCTCTCATGTAGCTGGCCTACTCAGCCGCTCCTCTCACGCACACACTAGCAGCCTATTTATTAGCGACGGTTACTGCGGGGGCAGAACATTTGAGTTATTTCATACAGCGAGACTAGGCTTTTCGCTTCCATTTGTGGAGGTGTAATGGATCTCGTCGAACTTTGTTAGTAGTTACTTCTTTATGAATGAGATGAAGCAAAGATTTTACCTCCGTTTCAAAAAAAACATGGCAAGAGGAATTTCTTTTATAGTAGAGCCGATAATGGAGTGAAGTCCATGCATGCAACGCCACAAGCTACAGAGTAGTAGTAGAGCACTTTATGTACAGAGCCATATTGCATAGTTACCAATGCCCCACCAGGCTTTTCCGGCTCCTCGGGCTTAATTGAGAGGCGCTAGTTTAAATATGCTACTACCTGGAAGCTACAAGCGAGGTGCGGCCAGGGCGAGCACGCAAGCCACGGGATGCTGGGAAGGAAAACCCGTTCACGTGGCTAGGCTGTCCAGTGCACCCAGATTGTGGGGCCGCACGTCCGTTTGACTTCAAAACTCAAACAACCCGTGTAAAATATTGGCTCGCAGCAAAGTGTAGTAGTACTATTTTTTTTAAAGGTTGTCGTGCGTTCGGTCGGGATCGAACCCACAAAACGAGGTATACACTCCCGCGACCACTAGTAGTACTCGTTGGAGTACAACGCAACCTAGAATCGCCTTTTGTCGCTAGTAGTACGTACATTGTTCCTTACAAGAAACCCCTAAGAGCATGGTTAATAGTATAGCCAGCTGCTGGCTATAAGCCAGTGCCATGTCATCTACAGCCCGTCTTATAGCCAACATGTAGTAGTAGTAGTTTATTTCTTATAGCCCACTGACTCAGCACTATTGTACTTGCTCTAATAATGCAAGAAACCACTAAAATGCCAAGAAACTACTACCACTTGCATATGTGGCAGACTTAAGATAAGACTACCTTATCAACCATTGTACATGCTCTTACCAACAAAAATCCTCGAGTGACCTCCTACCTCCGGCCCGTCCACCTAGTCATCCTCGGCCATGGGACGCAGCTACCGCCGCCGGGAGAAGGCGAGGTCAAAACCGCCGGTGGTGCGGAGCCCATGTTGCGGCAGCCCGAATGCCCGCTCCGTCCGGCGCTCACGGCCGCTAGCTAGCCAAGATAGCTCCGTCCAGCTGCTTGTCTGCAAGGTTTGCTAGCTAGATTGGCAAGGCAGCGCGGCGGCTTGCTTGCGCGCACTGGGCTAAGGCCAGCCATCTAGCTCAAGCGAAGGCCAGCGTGATGGCTTGCTCGCTCGTGAGTCATGCTCGGGCCAGTCTGCCAACCCGTGCGGAGGCCAGCGCGGTGTCCGGTCCATCCGGTGGAGCGGCGGCCAACTCGCTCATCACCGGCGCCACCGACGAACACACATCAGTACTGTTTGAAGTAATGTCTAGGAAAAATAATGATTTGAGGGGGAATAACAGGATAGATGTGTGTTCGTCGGTGGCGCCAGTGATGAGCGAGTTGGCCGCCGCTCCACCAGACGGACAACGGTCAAACAAAATGTGTTGGTTTAAGCTGCCTCGTCAGCACGGACATGTGGGCCAACCCTGTCATAAATGGGTTTAAACGAACCTAATCGGTAGGAGTACTAGGTAGTTTTTGGCGTGGATTAAGAAATATTGGGTATGTTTTTGCTATTTTTTGTACAATAGATTCCTCCTAGGGCTGGTTGGAAGTGGTAGTTTTTTGTTAAATACTCTACATATTGTAAGCAGGAGTGAAATTTAAGCTTTGGAAGCCAATAAGCAAGGCTAGTTACATACTGCATATGTGTACATGATTGAAAGTAAATATCAACCATGAGTGACTAATATCTTGATGGAAAACTCGAAACTATGGAATACTAGGAAAATAAATGCATGGTTGGAAATACTAGCAATGTTCATGTCCATTGCGACGAATCATAATTAGAATAATACTTATTCACAAACTTGGTACAAAACACTCTAATTTTGATATACATATGTCACTAGAGATATATTATGTTTCAATTAGAATATATTCCTTGGGCTGTTTTGGTGGGGTCAGGGAGGGATGTGGTTGGTTTTAAGATACTAATTATGAGTTTTTCTACAAATTGGTAGACACGTGGGATGTTGGTGAGAAAAGGCAACAACTTACCTCACAATCGTTATATGTAGATCTAATGGTCAGAAACGACGGATGGCAGACACACCAGCATCACCAACTTAGTCTTGTGTAGGAGTACTAGCAAGATCCGTGCATTGCACGGAACATCAAGATGCATTTTTTATAAAACAATTGTTGTGATTGACCCTTGCGGGATTAATTCCATGTGTAAAAACTAATGATATCCCGAGAAATATGAGATAAGGCGAAGAGGAGTGGGGTGTGGCGGTGGTTGGTGGTCGAACTGAGCGGAGGCATGGGGATTGACGATGCCGGTAGCGGCCACCAGGCCAGTTTGTTCGAGAGGCTTCCTTTCTTAATTGCTCAACAATGAGGTTTGTTGGAGATAAGGATGAACGAGGGAAGGCCTTGTCTGCAAATGTGGAGAGGGGTGCAGGTATCTTTTAGTTTAATTTCCATCCGTCAGATATAGATCGGACGGTCTATATTGCAAGATGGCACACGTACCATCATCACCAACTCGGTTTTTTATAAGAGAAGAAATACAAGTATGGAGATACAAACGTATTATCGATACTTGCTTCTGTAAACTAGCATCTACATTCTATTCAATGCCTCGGCATGTGGGCCCTTAGCACAATGACTTCTCGAGTGTGTAAAACGAAGATTTTCCCGTCGCCGACAAGGAGGGGGTGACGGCGGCGCGCTTTTTGGCTTGCTCTAGTCCTAGTAGTCATACTAGGTGGTCTAAGCACATGTAGATTTATTCTTTTTCACATCTCGTGTTTGCCGTACTGCCACAATTGTTCATGAATAGACGGTAAGTTATTCACGGGGAAACCCTTGTTGAGCGTGTTTGCGAGAGAGAGAGAGAGAGAGAGAGAGAGAGAGAGGAAGAGAGGGGGTGTCGGTGTCAAAACCGGTGGATCTCGGGTAGGGGGTCCCGAACTGTGCGTCTAGGCTGGATGGTAACAGGAGACAAGGGACACGAAGTTTTACCCAGGTTCGGGCCCTCTCGATGGAGGTAAAACCCTACGTCCTTCTTGATTAATATTGATGATATGGGTAGTACAAGAGTTGATCACACCACGGCCAAGCTTTTATTAGAACCGTTTTACTGTCCCATCTCAGCGCGTTATGTGAGGCGGTTTCCTTGGCACAACCTGTTAAAGCAGAGATCATGTCCCCTTATTCCGGGATTCTCATCAATACGGGCGTGGGTAACCCAACCGCTTCTAGGACTCCTAGATTATAGGCAAGTCCAAGCGGACACGGAGAGGACGCTTGATATTCACCCTATTTATAAAGGGACAAGGCTTTTATTTTTCCCTCCCGTGCTCAATCGAATCCTTCCCCCACCTCAAGCTCAAGCGCCCAAAGTTTAGGTCAGGCACTCCGAACCTTCAGTCATGTACGGATCTAGCCTTCAAGGCCGATGGGTGCCTTCCTCCGTCACGGAAGAAGACATCAAAAAGTTGAGGGAGGCCAGATATCTGACCGCCGAGATTTTGCATCGGCTGCCTCCCCGAGGGCAGACCGTCCCTACCCCCGAACCCAACAAGAATGTCGTGTTCGTCTCCCGCTTCCTCCGAGGTCTAGGCCTTGCTCTGGATCCTTTCGTCAGGGGTTTGATGTTTTATTACGGGCTAGACTTCCATGATCCAGCTCCGGACTCCTTTCTTCATATCACGACATTTATTGTCGTGTGCAAGGCCTTCCTCCGGGTTACCCCTCACTTTGGCCAGTGGCTCAGGACCTTTGAAGTGAAGCCGAAGATGGTCGAGGGGCAACATGCAGCGTGTGGAGGTGCCTCAATACGCAAGATGACGGGAGCTCCATGGCCCGAAGGTTCCATCCCAGAGGTGTCTGAATTGTGGCAACAGGAGTGGTTCTATATCACGGCTCCTAGAAGTGCCAAGTGCACGGCCGCCCCTATTTTCCGCTCAAGCCCTCCACCACAACTGATGTCATGGATCAGCAGAGGTCTGAGCTGGGGTCCAGCCAAGGACGTGCCTATACTGCAAAGCCGCATTCGGGATCTCTTCAATGGAGATTTCAGTTTGGTTGCGGTAATACAAGTTATGCTGGTTCGTCAAGTCCAGCCTTGCAAACGCCGGCCTCTTCGTCTGTGGGAGTTCAATCCCGAGGGACCACGTGCCATTCAAAATTTTCTCGGCCTGACGCATGAGGAGATGTATAAATCATTCTTCGGACCTCAGACGGAGTGTCCGGAAATCACCGAGGATGTGGGCCTGAGTAGCAACCGCACGCCGAACAGGTAAGGCATCTTCCGGCCGAACATATTTTCTCTACTTTGTTACGAAGTTATCTCTGAGAGTTCGCTTTTTGACCAGGACTGGCTAACAAAGACGAAGTTGATTCGGTGTTCGGCCCCCCTCCCTGAGGGTTTGGAAAATCCGGTATTGGAAAAGATGCTCTAGACCGCACCTTGCCCGGAGCCCCTGAGGGAAGATACTATGGAGGATAATGCGGGCGGATGCGGGCCCCCAACGCTGCCCACTCTAGCCGAGGGAGCGAGCGTCTCCATGAGGGAAGGCGACCAGAAGAGGAAAAGGACAGCGCCCGGGGATTCGGAAGCCGAAGCTTCCAAACGAGAGAAGAAGTCTCCCACAGAGGGTCCCACCTTGGGGGCGTTGTAGCCGCACAAAGTCCGCGGGGGGATCAATCCTCCCACGAGTCCTAAGTGACCCGAAATACCTTTGATAGTATAGATATGCCATCTTTTTCTTCTGAGAAGATAACCACCGCATATATTTTTGTAGTTTGGTCCTTAGCCCCTCTCAAATGAGCTCATCTTCAGGGGATCTTCTTCCAAAGACGATGGAGAGCGAAACGCCTCCTTTGGACTCCTCCGCTCCGGAAGCGGGCGACCCTGAAGTGTCGTCGCGGAGGGCCTCTCCTAGTCCGGTGAGGCCAGAAGATAATCTCGTGGACCCCCAAAGCTCCCAATGTCCGGCTCCCGAAGAGAGCAGACAAAAGAGTCCGGCACCATCTAGTGTGCGATCGGATGTTCTGAGGGAGTTGGTGGGGCGAGCGGCCATCTCAGATGAACACCGTGTGCTGAAGAATACGGTGACGGAGAGAATATCATCCGCCGAAAACGGATTGCATGAAGCTTTTATGAGTCTATTGACAGGCTTTGAGGTACGTAAAAGAATGTATGATAGTCCTGCACATGCTAGGTGTGCCCTGTGTAGATAGTAGCCCCTGAGACTCTAGTTGTCGTCGGAAATGATGACGAACAGAGGATCATATTCCCAGGTAATAACCATACTGCCTCTATGTGCAGGTGATGGAAGCTCCGGTGGCTAGCCGGACTAGCGAATTTTCCCGTTTAGAACGGCAGTTGGATGCGGCAGACGCCGACATTGAGCTTGTTAACAAAAGGCTTGACGAGGCACGGGGTAAGTGTCATTATCTGGTAAATGCCACAATAGGAAGAGCAGTATGATGCCAGCATCTCTAATATGTTGTGACTGCAGATGGAGCTGCCACTGTTGAAGCCATGCGGGCGGAACTTGCCCAAGCCAAGGAACAAGCGAGGTTGGGTCATGCGGCTGCCTTGAAGGCGGCCGAAGAGTTGCAAACCGAGAAGGCCGCACATGGCGAGAGCCGAGACAAGATGGCCAAGATGGCCATAGAATTAAAAGCCGCCACCGACCGTTGTCGGGTTCTTGAAAAGGAAAACCAGGCGAAGGCATCGGACCTTGAGAAGGCTGCTGCGACGAGAAAAGACCTCCGCTCTGCTATGAGGGCAAAGAAGGAGGAGCTGTGGGAAGCCGGTGATATTGTAGCTGGGGAATCCTTTATGTTGCGGAGGAAGTTCGAAGATCCACGATATGCCCCTCTGGATCGGCTGCGGAGCTCGGAGGATGTGTATATGGATTTGGCGGCGAGCAGTGCCGATGCGGCCAAGTACTTCCAGGGTCAAACGGACCGTGGAGTAGACCAGCTGTTTTGGAGACAATTCCATACTCCCGAGCGTCCACTTTCATTGACTGACCAATTAGCCGAATGGGCCGAACTAAATAGGTTGTCTGGACTCTCCATGAGGTCTGTTGTGGATTAGTTATGGCCGGCAGGGTCAAAACCGAACAGTTATTTCAGCTTGGTGCACCAGTTACTCGATGTGGTGCCGCGCATTGATGCGATGAAGAGGTCGGCGTGCATAGAGGGCGCACGGATGGCCTTTGCTCGTGTCAAGGCATACTGGGCGGAGATGGATGCTACCAATGTTGCAGCGCGGGATTCGGCCATAGGTCGAAAGGCTGCTGAGCACTACTTCGAAGAAGTTCTTGAGGGTGCCCGTTTGATAGAGACCCAGTGCTCAAAAAATATTATGTTTGAGTGATATGTAATCTGATTGCAAGCGAAATGCTTTTATAAATTTTTATAAGGCTATTTTTATACTTTTGCCTGAAAGTAATGTGATGCCTCCTGGGCGGCCGTTTATGTATACATGTGTATAACCTGAAAGATTGCAGTCGTCGGCTTCAGCCCCCACGCACATAATGCGGAGGTACTTGCAAAAACACGCGTTCACACTTAACCCAACGTCTTGGTCCTATTAAGGAGGTGATAGAGGAGCGAGCGAGGCAACCGGACTATAATGCTTTAACACTTTGACTTAGCCATAGGAGTTTGACAGTGGGCTACTAGATAGCCCCTGGTGGCTCCGCACTATCCCGGTTCCGGGGTGCGTACATGCCTGGCCGGAAAACGGCCCTTCGTTAAGGCGGAGGAATTCTAAAATTCGCACAGGTCATCGAGTGGTTGACCAGTCTCACGCTATATCATGACAGTCAGTTTTCGGATTTCTCTACTGAGGTGCTCTTCTGGATGAACCATGGCACAATCATAGTAGTTCTCCTAGTGCTACCTTAGCCGGTAAAGCGGAACATAAGGCACCAAAACACAGGAGTCGGGCAAACCCAACATTTGACCAAAGACAATGATTCGGAGCTGATGCATATAGGGCCAAACTCGCGACGCCGAACACTCCCTAAGGTATTCGGTCTTTGTGGTATAAACCGGGCCTAAATAATGGCCTTTGTACGAAGCCCCTTGTGTCCGGGTACGTGCATTGTTCTGGCGTGGCCACATGCCAAAACGTCAGCATCCTTCTGAACGGTGGATATGTAACAACAAGAGACAGTAAAAAAGGTTTACGCAGGGTCTTAATCTAAAGAGAATCCTTTGAGCGGGTCCCTGCTGCACGTCTGCGCCTGTGTCTCCATTGTGCCGTATCCTGGACGGGTGTAGCACGATGATCGCCTGTAAAAGAGAGGAAGTTAAGTGAAAAAGTTGTCGTGCAAAAAGATAGTTTTTAAAGAAACCATGTATAATTGAAGATGATAAGAAATTGCCACTTGTCTGCGCGCGTTGAGCCCCTTGTATTGAAAAATAGGGGTGTGATCACTTATTCGGTATAAATAGCAGCGCCGGCCTTGATTACTTGTGTCTGAGGTCTTGACGACCTATTGGATGCTTTCGCTGGTCCGGACGCTTTTAATGTTCGGCTGCCAAGGCAGCCTCGCTCTCTTCGGCACGCAGAGAGCGCTGATATTTCCGTGCACTGTAATGATGCCACGTGGACCGGGCATCTTGAGTGTGAGGGAGGCGTAGTGTGGTATTGCATTAAAGCGAGCGAAAGCTTCGCGTCCGAGCAGTGCTTGATAGCCACTTTGAAACGGAGCGATGTGGAAAGTTAAATGCTCGCGGCAGAAGTTATCGGGGGAGCCGAATATAACTTGTAATGAGAGGGAGCCCGTACAACGAGCCCGTGGGCCTGGCATTACTCCTTTAAAGGTAGTATTGCTATGGCGAATTTGTGTTGGGTCTAACCCCATCCCACGGATTATATCCTGATATATTAGGTTTAGGCTACTGCCGCCGTCCATCAAGACTCGTGTGAAGTGATATCCGCCAATTACTGGGTCTAATACCAGGGCAGCCCATCCTACGTGTCGGATACTTGCTGAGTAATCGTGATGGTCGAAAGTGATCGGTTGAGATGACCAGTGGCAGGACTTCGCGGTGACAGGCACTTGGGTATATTTTCCTGGGAGTGCCGTGTTGTTTTTTCCCTTGATCACGTGTAACACGTTTACTGTTTTGACTTCTGGTGGAAATTTCTTTTGTTCCGCCGTGTCTTGCTTGGGAGGCTCGTCCTCGTCCTCACTTGGTGTATCCTCCCCCTTATGTACAGCGTTGAGCTTGCCGGACTGCTTGAAGACCCAACATTCTCTGTGGGTATGATTAGCGGGTTTACCAGGGGTACTATGGATCTGGCATACTTGGTCCAGAATTTTGTTGAGGTTGGATAGTTCATCCCTGGTGCCTTTAGGGGGCGGCTTTTGACCTGGCCGAGAGCTTTTGAATCCGGCATTTACTGATGTGCCCTTCGTGCTGTCTTCTTTATTCTGGCGTTTGTTATTGCTGTTGCATCGTGATTTCCCGTTTCCATCTCTAACTTCAGATGTACTGGGGTCACTGGTGCTGCATCTGGCTAGCCAGCTGTCCTCCCCCGCGCAAAAGCGGGTTATGAGGTTTGTTAATGCGGCCATCGTTCTCAGCTTATTTTGGCCGAGGTGTCTGGCGAGCCATTCGTCACGGACACTATGCTTGAAAGCAGCTAAGGATTCGGCGTCCGGACAGTCGACAATCTGGTTCTTTTTAGTAAGAAACCTATTCCAAAGCTTTCGGGCTGACTCTCCGGGCTGTTGAGTTATATGACTCAAATCGTCCGCATCCGGAGGTCGGACATAAGTCCCTTGAAAATTTGCTCGAAAGGCGTCTTTGAGCTCTTCCCAACTTCCGATGGAGCTTTCGGGGAGGCCTTTGAGCCAGTGACGAGCTGGCCCTTTGAGCTTGAGGGGTAGGTACTTGATGGCGTGGAGATCATCTCCTCGAGCCATATGGATATGAAGGATGTAGTCCTCAATCCAGACCCCAGGGTCTGTTGTTCCATCATATTCCTCTATGTTTACGGGCTTGAATCCTTCTGTAAATTCATGGTCCAGCACCTCATCGGTGAAACATAGGGGGTGTGCGGCACCCCTGTAGCTGGGTGTACTGCGTTGTTCGGATGTTTGTTGTATTGCATTGTATGCTGGGGCGTGCTTGCGTGGTCCATAGATGGATCTTGTTACATCGTCCTTTGGGTGCGAGCCCTCGCATTGGTTGCGTGTTGTATGGTGAGCGGCATTGTATGCCGCTCTGTATTGGTAGAGGGGTCGTCTATCGGACCAGGTGGCTGCTTCGATATTTGGTTGTGGGGGTTCTGAGGCCTCCTCATCGAATTCGGGTAGTAGCTTCCGCTTCGGGTAGCTCTTGAAGGTGCGATTGTCGCCGTACCTTGCTGCAGTGCTGAGTATTTTACTCCATCTGAATTGGAGTGTGTCTTGCGTGTCCTTGAGCCTTTGCTTCTGCTTTTTTAGGCTCCTCGCGGTGGCAACAAGCCTTTTACGGGCAGTCTGTTGCTCCGGGTGTCTGTCCGGCGTTATGTCATCCAGACCATTATCCTTGATAGGATTTGTTTGTTCGGTTTGATTATCTGGATTGCCATTGTCCGGCAGCGGTTCGCCCTGCTCCAGCGCTGGGTCTGTGTGATTGCTATTTCTGTCGAGGCGGGATTTGGGGCGGCGCTTATGTTGCCACTTTGACTGCTTTTCAAGGGAGCAAACCTTTGGTGCGTCCTTCCGCTCCTCGTCGTCATCTTTTGGTGCGTCCACCATGCATACGTCATATGACGAGGTGGCGTTCCAGGGCCTAGTAGGCGCTGGTTCTTCATCGTCTCCTTCATCGGCGTCCATACCGTCGATGTCTCCGGAGTCGAAGTTGAGCATGTCGGTTAAATTGTCGATAGTGGCTACAAAGTGGGTGGTGGGTGGGCTTTGAATTTCTTCATCGTCCGCCTCCCAATCTCGCTGACCATAGTCCGGCTAGGGCTCTACTGATAAAGAGAGAGACTTTAATGACTTCAGGATATTGCCCCAAGGCGAGTGCTGAAAGGTCTCTGCGGTAGTGAACTCCATAATCGGCGCCCAATCGGATTCGATTGGCAGGGGCGTGGAGGGTTTGGAGTCCGGAGAGGAGTCCGGCTCCTTGGAGTCACGAGTCTCACAGAGTACGGGGCTGGTGTTCGGCTCAATCACCATTGGGGTCGCAGCCCCCAAGGTGGCGTCTAGCCGCCCATCCTCGATCGACGCAGTTGGCTCCGAATTAAGGGTCGGAGCCGATGCGGGTGCGGCCTCCAGGGCACTGTTCGGTGGCAAAGCTAGATCATGCTCGTCGTGACAGTGCGGCGCGCTCGGCAGTGGCTCGGATCCGTCGAAGATCAAGTCCCCGCGGATGTCAGCCGCGTAGTTTAAATTCCAAATCTGACCTGACGGCCAGGGGCGTAGCTTTCGATCTGCTCCAGACGGCCAAGCAAATTGGCCCGTAGTGCAAAGCCACCAAAGACGAAGATCTGTCCGGGGAGGAAGGTCTCACCCTGGACTGCATCGCTATCGATGATCGTAGGAGCCATCGAGCCTGACGGCGATGACACAGAGGAACTCTCAATGAAAGCACCAATGTCGGTGTCAAAACCGGCGGATCTCGGGTAGGGGGTCCCAAACTGTGCGTCTAGGCTGGATGCTAATAGGAGACAAGGGACACGAAGTTTTACCCAGGTTCGGGCCCTCTCGATGGAGGTAAAACCCTACGTCCTGCTTGATTAATATTGATGATATGGGTAGTACAAGAGTTGATCTACCACAAGATCGAGGAGGCTAAACCCTAGAAGCTAGCCTATGGTATGATTGTTGATGTGTATGTTGTCCTACGGACTAAAACCCTCCGGTTTATATAGACACCGAGTAGGGTTAGGGTTACATAGAGTCGGTTACAATGGTAGGAGATCTATATATCTGGATCGCTAAGCTTGCCTTCCACACCAAGGAAAGTCCCTCCCGGACGCGGGACGAAGTCTTCAATCCTGTATCTTCATAGTCCAGGAGTCCGGCTGAAGGTATAGTCCGGCCATCCGGACACCCCCTAATCCAGGACTCCCTCAGGGGGCGAGAGGGGTCGTTTGTGTCCATAAATGGCGTATAGATAGGGAGACAATGTTGATGTTGTCCGAAATTGGCCTATGAACGGAGACGCAAGGGAAGCGAGTCATCGTGTGTGTGATAGGGAATTCATGAGACAGCTAGAATAGATGGTGTAGAGAACAATGTGCGAAATCGAGAACGATTATACATTAGGGAGCTATGCAAAGAGTCACGACATATATGTATACAGGGAAGGAGCTGGGGCGGGTCCGCATGTGAGAGAGATAGAAAGAGGAGAGTGGTGCACAAGGAGACAAAGTGTGCTTGTTTGAAGTGGGGGTGGTGTGTGAGGTGAGTGCGCGAGAACCACATAACTAGGGAGATAGACGTTTGGGGCGACGTTTTGTGTGTATGGGAAATATACACTCTACATAGTGCATGTGCTTGGGTAAGAGAGATATCGGGAGACCTAGAGAGTGAGGGAAGAGATGTGTGCACGCCCGAGAGACAAAGTGATAGAGACCTATGTTGGGGTCCGGACTTTACAAGAGAGAGGGGTGTTAATGTGCTCATGTGTTGGTGTTTGGGGGAGAGAACAACTTCTCTTTCTGTGTGTGTGTGTGTGGTGCGGGGTGACTTCATATAAAGAGTGAGGTGTCTATATTTGAGGGACTTTAGCGTAATTGAGATATTGTGCACTCATGGTTGATCAGTTTGTTTCACAGTTTGTACTATGAGATATCAATACTTATGAACATGTGTGATATACCTTGATGTACCAGAATTACAAACCTAAGATTGGAATTTTGGAATTCGACTCCATCATTAGCTTTTGTAATTCATTTAAACGGAGGTACATTTTTTAAGCTGGGATTTCGTGATTTCAAATTCATATATCAAACCTAGAGATATACACATACGGGCATGTTCAAACTTTATAATCATCCACTTTATTCATACACATACACATTTTTGCTTTTGTCATCATATTTAGGATAAACACATTTGGAATTTCATTTGAATTGGATCGTATGATGGTATTTGCTCGTAGTAGCTCAATGATCCATATTTGAATTGAATGGACAATCTAAGTTTTGAGTTGGAGATATTGATTTTCAGAACTTGCACTTTTTTTTGCATGCAAAACAAACAAATTGTCGGGCATGATATCATAGTCGGCCGTACGAGAGCAGAATACTTATAATTTTAGGTGCCAAAAGCTTTCAAACTTCCCGCTCACATCGAAATATCACGCGCCCGAAAGTTTAGCCCTACGATATTCCTGTTTTACCCCTGCCACATGAACGGAAAAGGGCTGCTTTCGTAGCTCCATTGTTTTCCCCTCTTTGCCCCCAACATTCTTCCCCAGAGCCCCTCCCCTTCCCCTCCCCGACCCCCCCAACCACGGTAAGCCGCCGAATCTAGTCCTCTGCCGCAGCGGTGGACCTCGCACCCCGCCGGATCTACCT
The DNA here is from genome assembly GCF_002162155.2 of Triticum dicoccoides. Taxonomy (NCBI): domain Eukaryota; kingdom Viridiplantae; phylum Streptophyta; class Magnoliopsida; order Poales; family Poaceae; genus Triticum; species Triticum dicoccoides. Next base: position 54,733,636 of record NC_041390.1, on the reverse strand, counting down.
TCCGCACCTTGGAACCCCCAACTGCCAACTCACCACTTCACCGAAGCCACTTCAGCGACTGGCTTGTCCACCGCTCCAGATCTCCTTGACCGCCATCATGGTCCACCGCACCGGATCTCACTCCCTCGTCCGCCCCTTCGCTGGCCCTTCATACAAGCCCTCGTCCGCCGCAACAGATCCGCCTCACCGAAAGCACTGTACAACGCGCCCGCCGAAGCCTTCGTCCACTGCACAGGACCCGCTCCACGGACGCCATATTCAACTCCACCGGCCCTGCTTTACCGACGCCGCAGCCTCTCAGGTTATTTCGATTTGTACTCCTTCGGTTTTTCTCTTTATCGTGCAACTGTTCACTTACCACAGATGAGCTTTCTTGTATGTCGACAGGCGCCGCAACCGTAGCACCGGAGCCGCTTCAGCGATGGCGACAGCCGGCCCAAACTCAACCGCAACACGAGCACCATCGACGATCCTTAGCTATCAAGTATGACAACGATACCCATACGCCGCCGAGAATCAGGTACTATTATCCAACGGCCGGCGCCTATGTTCACTTTCCTAGAATAAGCACCGCACCTTTGAATTTCTTCAGGGCATCATTCAGTTTTTCATGACACGCGTTATTCGGCTTGCACCTGTAGGGCCATACTTCTAGCAGTGAACATGTTACATGTGCTAAATTACATACCAGTGCACATATAGTTAATATGCTTTAGTTTTGATCTGATGCCACCTGTTGGTTCCATCAGACTGCTTAATGTTCTCTATGCTTAATTACACATCAGCAAACTAGCATGTGGTTCCACTTCTTTTTGTTTGTTTTACCCTACATTTTCTGATGCTAGCTATTACATCACTGCTCCGAGCCTCTGTTCATTACATGTTTGTGTGTTCTTGATCTTCCCAAGTTGCATGACTAATTTGATACTTCTATTAATTATGGAGCTGCCAACCCCATCAAGCAAAATATTTGTTCTTTTGGGGCTGGCACCTCGAACAAGCATAAAAATAGAGGGAAGCAGATATACTCCCTCTGATTCTATTTACTCTGCCCATAACTCTTGACCCGCATTCCAAGGAGGGAACTGGTTCAATTTTTCTAGACTAATTTGCCAATTAATTAGGGCAGAGGTGAATGGGGCGGGGCACAAAAGTAAACCAGCGCTAGGAATCGGCAACGCGCAGACTAATACGAGAAAACTGAGAAAACGTTATATGCAAAGTAAAAAGAATCAGAGGGAGTATTGTCGTGTATGCACACACCCTTCTTTCATTAGTTTAGATGAACCATTGATGATCAGCTCGGACCAGTGCATGCGATTAAAATTAACTTTACCTAAATAGATGGTGCAGAATAAACTACAACAACTAGATTTGCAACCACGGGATGCTAACGATATCTGCAAAGAACATTGCAATAGCAGCTAGGCTTCACAGCAACATATGGTAAGCTAGTGTGTTTTAGCACATGTGAAATATAATGCGAGTGGGCTGCTTTCTTGTCTTGTGCCCTCAACGTGTAATCCTACCGAATTACAAATAGTTCAGTTGTCTGCTTTGCTGTATTGCTTGATTCGAATGCTTATTTGTTGTTACGCTATACCTGAGTTGGCCAATATGTCAGCAGTGCTTGCTGTACTATCGTAAAGAAATGCATGCCTATTTCATTTGAGTCCTTAACTTTTCCTCTCAACTTCATCACATGACTGTCTTCGTAGTTTATATGAGGCCACACTATTAAGTGCTTTCTCAGATTATTTCAACTGCTTAGATGCCTTGGCAACTTAAATGTAGCAGTTGTACACTCCCTTTCAACTAGGGATGGCAAATGGGTCCGGTTTAATCCCGATTAAAGTCCACTAGTGGTATGATAGTTCAAAATAGTTTTTGTTTTTTTGAGGAAAATGAACTAGGGAGGTAGCAAAAACTAACTAGATGGGACTGGCGGATTTCGTTTATTTGCCACTTACATCCCTAGTTTCATCTTACCATTTTAATTTCTTTTCGGCTGATGCTGCTTCGAACCATTTAAATATAGTTTGCCATGCTCGGCAATAATTCGTCCATCGTTTACCATGTAAGCTTACTGCCTGGATCATACGATAACTATCTCTTACTGATGTCCAGCGGAAACCTTTTAGGATGCCGTTCACACTAGGACACAATGTACAACCCCAGAATCTATTTGTGGAAGCAATGCGCCATCCATGTTACCAAATGGTAGCAGTTCAGAGGAAACACCGCCGGAGAGCAGTCTGAGCACAGATATTATAGTGCACTACAAGAAATATGTCAACTAGTGACCTTCTGTCAGTGACCCTGGAAGAATTGGTCATAAATCTATGACCATTTGAGACCAATTGGTCAAAAGCTGTTCGGGGGGCTCCAAACCCTAAACCGTTGCGACCATTTTGGTCACAAAGGTCGTAATTTCCTTACACGAAATGGTCATAAAGTAGACAGCACTAGTTCGCTGCCTTATTTCTAGCTAATCATGACCAATATAGATGGTCATAACCTTGTAAATTGTGGTGGATTGGTATGACTTGGCGCCACCTCATCAGTTTTGCCTATGTGTCAATTTTTGCCCTAGGTTGTGAAGCAACCTATATTTCTGTCATTCCCAAAATTCCCAAAAAAGCCTCATAAATTCTTTGGGTCATATCTTCATCAAATATGTAAAAATCCTTCCTTGCCTAGTTCAAAACTAATTCAACAATATTCATTTTCCTATTATGTTCACAACAACACTTTATGAAGGAAGTGCTATTTATATATTCTTGATTGCCCTTGAAATTTTTGGGCACTCTTTCCTATCCAAATCATTACCGCATGACAAAATTCAGCTCCATTTGCCTAGCAAATCTTCCTCAGCAAATTTCTGAAGTTTTTGTCCACCTAGAAGCATTGTGAAGGAGGTACCTTTTTTATATATCGAAATGACATGAAATTTATACAGTTCCTTCATATGCCCAAATTATCACCCTCCTCCAAATTGCAGCTCAGTCAAATCATCTATGTGAGCCCAGGTTCAATTTATATTTTATGGCCAAATTGGCACGTTGCAAAGCAAGTGTTATATAGACCCCTCCTGTTACCCTCAAACTTTTCGGGTACTCTTCCATACCCAAATCATTGCCACATGATAATATTCAGCTCAATTTTCCTAGTAAATCTTTCTCAGGAAATTTCCAAAGTTTCTACCTCGAGAGAAGCTTTGTGAAGTAAGTACTAGCTAGGCTTAACCAAATGATCTGAAAATTAACCAGCGCATGACCATACCTATGTAACTTACCTACACCAATGTTTAGCTCATTTCATTCATCCAATCTCTCTCACTAGTTTTCCCAAGTTTCTGTCCATAGAAGAATATTGTGAAGGAAGTACTACTTTGGCATGTCCAAATGGTATCAATTTTCTACAATGCTTTCCTATGCCCAAATAACCATCCTCCACCAAATTTCAGCTCAATCCATTTATTATTTTGAGCCCACCTTCAACATTCATATTTTTGTCCAGCGTGGTACTTTGCAAAGCAAGTACCACCTAGGTTCCTCCTTTTGAGCTAAAAATTTGTGAAGACATTCTCCTTAGTAGATGATCATCCTCAGCCAAAACTCACGCCCATTCGCCATGTGCATTTCCCGTACCGCTAATCAAACACTTGGCCGCTAATTCATCTTTGAGCATAGGTCAGTCTCCTCGTCAGATTCTTCTGTTGTAATTTTCTTCCTAGCACCTACCTGGGGAGTGCCCAACCCACTAGACATGCCTAGGCCTCCCAAAAAGCATGTCAACGCCAAGGTCACGCGGTGACCACAAGGCGGGCATGCGAGATTACGCGCTTTGGAGTTGGGGCCCTGGGCCACATCCAAACCTCGACGTATCGCCACCAAAACATGTATTTATGATTAAGTAGATACTTATGTAACTAATAATGATTTTTGGAAAAAATAAAGAGTAAACAATAAGGTAGATGCAGTTCAAAATTGACCCGCTTCCTACTGAATCAGCAGAAATTTGTCTTTTTCACAAGTGGTGGATCAAAACTTTTCACACCAAACCATTTTGTCAATTATGCATTAAATATGGCCTAACATTTTATAAAAATGACTTGGTCCAATTTTGCAACAAATATATGGTAGGTCCTTCACAAAAAAACTCATTTCAGGCACTCGGAAAATGGAAAATGAATTTTTTGTGCAAAGAAACTAAAAATTCCCTTAGGCAACATTGTTTGACATTCCAATATGCACCCTCGTGCATAATATGAGATCATTTGAACAAACTATGCCATGAATGTGGCCATAAGATTTGTCATTTGGCTAGAAAGCCATGAATCTTCACGCATGATAGCTCATTTCTGAGAACACTTTTTAAAAATAATTGCCGTATTACAAGTTTAGTATTTTTACTGGAAACTTGGTCACATATAATGACACAATGCGAAGGTTTTCCAATTTTTTGAATTTTTTTGAATTTTTTATGCCCGTTTCAAAATGCGGTCAAAACGGCGGGCTTGACCGTTCCTACCTAGTGGTTGAATCTTGGAAAACTTTTGATATTTCTCTGATTAAATAGATACTTATATACCTAGAAATGATTTTTGGAAAAAATAAAGATCAAACTATGAGGCAGCTGCAGTTCAAATTTGACCCGCTTCCTACTGAATCGGCGGGAATTTGTCTTTTTCACCAGAGGTGGATCAAAACTTTTGACACCCAAACATTTTGTCAATTGTGCATTAAATATGACCCAGTATTTTAGAAAATTGATTTGGTCCAATTTTGCAACAAATATATGATAGGTCCTTCACAAAAAAATACTCATTTCGGGCACTTGGAAAATGGAAAATGAATTTTCCGTGCAAAGAAAATGAAAACTTCCTTAGGAAACATTGTTTGGAATTACAAGATGCACCCTTGTGCACAATATGAGATCATTTGAACAAACTATGCCATGAATGTGGCCATAAGATTGATCATTTGGCTTGAAAGCCATGAATCTTCACGCATGATAGCTTATTTCTGAGAACACCTTTTAAAAATAATTGCCATAGTACAAGTTTATTATTTTTCCTCGTAACTTGGTCACATATAATGACACAATGCGAAGGTTTTTCAATTTTTGATTTTTTTTGAATTTTTATGCCCGTTTCAAAATGCGGTCAAAACGGCGGGCTTGACCGTTCCTAGCTAGTGGTTGAATCTTGGAAAAAATTTGATGTTTCTCTGATTAAATAGATACTTATGTACCTAGAAATGATTTTTGGAAAAAAATAAAGAGCAAACTACAAGGCAGCTACAGTTCAAATTTGACCCGCTTCCAGCTGAATCGGCGAAAATTTGTCTTTTTCACGAGAGGTGGATCAAAACTTTTTACACCCAACCATTTGGTCAATTGTGCATTAAATATGGCCTAGTATTTTAGAAAATTGATTTGGTCCAATTTTGCAACAAATATATGGTAGGTCCTTCACAAAAAAACTCATTTTGGGCACTCGGAAAATGGAAAATGAATTTTTCGTCCAAGTCAACATTGTTTGTCATCCCAAGATATACACATGTGCACACTATTGATTCATTTTAGCAAACTATAAGTGGTTAATATGTTGAATGTGTACCCTGAATTAGAGGGTGAAAATTATAAGAGAAACAAAAGAAAAAAAACTACCTAAGCTTAATTTTGATTGGTGGAATCACTAGTTGCTTGGATCGATGACCTGGCAAACTTCAGTCCATCCATCCGTCCATCGGTCCATCCCATCTGACGACAGCAAACCCCCCTCTCTCTCATGAACCCCACCCAACCCTTCTCTCTCGCGCGAACCCCACCCACGGCAGCAAGCCCTCCTCTCTCATGCGCTAACCCTAGCGTTGCACTCCTCCCTTGCCGCCGCCACCTTCGGCGCTAGATCCTGGCTGCCGCGTCTCCCTCCGACCCCGTTGCCGGCGCTCCCGTCCTCTCCCCCTCCCTCACCTCCCGTCCCCTCATCGGAAGAGAAGAGGGAGATCGTCCGCACGAGCAGGTCAGGCGGCGGCACCGGCTCCCAGATCCCCAAGGGCTTGGACCTGGAGCTCCAACCCCATGGCAGCGGCGGCGGCTACGGTTGACAGGTCCGCTATGGGCCTGGACCTGGAGTTTCGTCTCCTCCATGGGGTCGGCTTCCAGATCCGCGCCCCAAGGGTTGGACCTGGTGCTCCATCTCCATGGCGTCGTCTGCTTCCGCTCGGCCGTCTGCGTCCTTCTACTACTCGTCGAGTTAAGATATTCTCCCGATTTGCTCTTCCTTTCTCTTCCATTCCTTTACCTGACGCGCTGTGGCTTCCCTCCCTCCTCATGCGGAGCACCGTGGTCGTCATCGCGGAGACCTCCCGGCCCCGGCTCCGTTGCCTGGCGCATTTTCAGGTCTTTGGTGATCCACCTCCCTCTCTCTCTTTTTGCCCCCGCTCGATCCCATCTGCCTAGGTGGTAGCTCTGCGTAGCATCTGGTCCTTGCAATGCTCTGTGTGTCTGTCTTTAGAGATGCTCTGTGTGTCCATCTTTAGATGATTTGATTTGCATCCTAGAATCAATTCATTTGTAATCCATTTGATGTTTTGAATTCATTTGCACAATTAGATCAAGAACAATTGCCACAAAAAAAACCTTGAGTGTTGCCTGTGAATTGCCTCCTATGTAGAGGATGTAGTATCTCCACTTAATCCCCCCTGCTCAATTTTTATAACTGTATGTATGTGTTGTGTGTACCCCTAGCCATTAAAAAACTAGTTATTAATTTGATTCGCTGCAGTCTGTCTTGAGTTAGCTCCCAACTCTCACTTCTGTTTACTTGAATGTTTAGGGTGGTGGATGAACGAGACGAATGCATTGTGCTCCTAAGAAGATTCTGAACTACCGAGGCTACCCAACTAGCTGCGAGTAGACAAGTGAGGCATGGCTTGGTTACTGACTGTGGTTACTAGTAAGAACCTTTTACATCCTGGTATAGCTCCAAGTGTACATTCACCACGGTTACTGCCTGTGTATAAACTAGTTTTCAATGTACTAGCGACATGTTTTAGCAATTAAAGTTGTAGTTTCTATAACTGAAATGCTACAAAAATAGGGGCCAAAGTGGCAGATTGTTTCTTTTTGAGGGGCAAAGTGGCAGATTAGTTGGTACTGTTGTAAGTTGCTTATGTTGGTGTGGCACACTCAGTCATGTTTCTTTGCACTAGAATTTTTCACAAAACACATGATTTTTTAGGGGTGGTTGTCTGAACTGAATTGCTTAGAACTTTCCTATCCAAACAAGAGTTGCCATTTTTCAGTATAATATGAGATTTATGTGACGAGTAGTCGGATCGTTCCTACAGACTTTTGTTCTTTGATTTGAAAATTGTAGCTCACATAGTACAACAGTAGGTGTTGTAGCTGAGCACCTTTCTTTTTCTTCAGTACAGCCACATGTTTTTTATTTAGCTCTCAAACTGCAGCTTACATGGTTGTGCTTTCTTATCTCTTAGCTTTCTCAGTTCTTAAAATCCAGCTCAAATCATTGTGATATATATATTTATCCTAGACAGACATTCAATATTGTTCTATCTAGTTCTACTCGTAGAAGTTTCTCAGTTTCATTGATCCTCTCTTTTTCAGCGCGAGCGCCGACGTGTCGGGGCTGGGCTTGCTCGGCCCGTTCGGGCTAATCGTGCTGGTCGACGACGGCCTATCAGAGCAGACCGCTGTCTACTTCTACCTGGTCAAGGGTGCAGACGGGAAGCTTAGCACTCACTTCTGCCAAGACGCCTTTAGGTATGCACCCATCGATCTTAGATCTGCACGCGCTTCTAATTATAGTTTACTGTGCCATGTTGTTTCAGTATTTTTGATGTAATAACATCTTTTCTTGTGGGATGGAGGGAGTGGCATCTATCTATCTTACCTTGCTGAGAAACTACTTGCCATCTCAAATCATGTTTGTCAGGTCATTGAAGGCGAACATTCTCGTCAAGGCCGTTTACGGCAGGTTCGTCCCTGTACTTGATGGAAAAAATTGTAAGTGAGAATACGTTTCTTAAAGTAAATTCAGAAGCGTCAGTCGACATATTAAGATTGATTGGTCTTTGACTCATCAGTTACTGATTTGATTTTGTCCTGGCAGGGCGCTACTAGGCCAAGCAGAACAGGAAGAATGTCATGCCGGCCCACATCATCAAGCACACCATGGAGATCATACACCTCCTCACCGACGCCAACCCCATATTCCATTCTCTCCTTCCTTGAGATAGCTTGTATTATATGAGAGTAGCAGTAGGATCGTATTTTTCTTCAGCTGCTGTCAATTGTCACTGTTTGCTGTTCCTTCAGATAGCTAGTATTAACTGGTTGCTTGCTTCTGTACCATGCTATCTATGGGTTATTAGTATTGTTTATCCCGACCACTGAATGGTGTAGGAGTACAACAACACCAGGTTAATTTGTAGAAGTGAGGTTACTGAATTTTTTCTATGCCATGGTACAATAATAATTCGAATGGTAGCCAGTTGACACGAGCTATTTGGCCCAATACCTGGTCTCTATTAGGGGGTACAATTTATTACTTTCTGTATAGATTTGTTAGCAATGGATGAACTGATCAGGGAAACAGTTCTGAGTTGATCTGAAGTTCTGAACTGGTCCAGCACATCTAAATTTGGAGTGCTTTCCGTACTGCAGTCAGTGCCTCAGCGCTATACGTTAGTGCCAGGTTGTTCGGCAGTTTTCTGCTTCTTTGCTGGTAGCTTGATTATAAGAATACAATTCTCACTAAATTTACTTTGCATCTTACTGTATCTACTGTTGCCACAATCATTCTTGTACCAACTTATTTATCATAGCTAAACAATAAACTGTAGAGGCAATTTTGTAGCCTGTCAATGCCATCAGGATAACAATGACCGTTGCCATGTTAATTTATAGTACTTCTTCTCTGCTCTGCTCCTCAAGGTACCCTCATCTTTGATTTCTTCCCTTCAACTCTCTGATGATGCTTTCCTTCCTCATGCAGGCATGCCCCGATGCCCCCCTTGGTCTGGGCACCGGATGCCAGGCAGGCTGTGGATGCCCCGGACCTCAAGGCCGGCCGTGCTACTCCAGCTGCTCCTGCCCCGGCCATGCTCAACTTCGCTCCTGGTCAATTGCCGCAGGTGAGACACTTGCCTCCATGATTGGATGATTCTACCTGCTCACTTAGTATCATACTTGAATATATGCGTACATGGTACATATAGTTTGACTGAAACTGTAGTGTTTGTAGTTTTACTTTGTGTTCTTATAGTTTTACTGAAACTGTAGAAATGACTGATGCACGAATTATTGAGAATAGAGAAGCAGACTCAAGCTGATGTTGCAACAACTTGAAACGATGTGTCTAAATTATTGAGAATATGTTCTTTGATTCAGTGTTGATGCACAAAAACCTTCTCTGCAATATATTAACTGGTCATATTCTACTTGTGTAGCTATACCTTCTCTGCGAGCCCATGACTGCTCAAACAAAAAGAAAGAGGCTCTCAACTATTTGTTTATCCTGGTCCCTTTGATCAACGTAGTTTTACTGAATTGTAGTTGGTACTTCCTTAGTGTTCAGTACATGGTACATATAGAGCTGCGTACATCAATTACAAGAGGCATTCTCTTGTTGATGTCATTGTCTAAATACCTTTGCACGTAAAATATGTTGACAAAGTGTTTAGTTGGATTACCGCCGCATGTTGATGGCATTGTCTCTAAACATTTAATAATGTTTCTTTTTGGTGATCTGGATCAGGATCTAATGTTGTTTAGGCTGCTGCTGCTGTGACGGAAGATCAGAAGAGGCATGGAGATGCGCACCACCGTTTTAGTTGATGTTTCACCATGTTTTGGTGCTTGTGTATGTGTTTTTGCTTGTAAGCACACTTGTATGTGCTTGTGTATCTGTTTTTGCTTGTTTTAGTTGATGTTGGACGTGCAGATTTGTATGCGCTATTGTGTGTATTTGGCTGAATGATTTCTAAATTTAATCATTTAATCAAAAGAATTATTGAGTGTTTGTTGTTCAAGTGTGTAAATTGGAAATCAGTGAATAAAAAGACCAAATGTTCTATTGGACCAAATAATATATGGGCTCTAAAAAGGCTATGGCCCAAATAATAGTGGACTGGAACATTGTTTACTTCTGTGAAACCTGGACAAAAAGGCTTAACAAAGTGGTCCGCAAAAGGGCCATGGCCTAGAAAATTAAAAGGCCGAATTGTTGGGCTTGGCCCATGAAGTCGACCAAAAATTCACAAGAAAAAAATATAAAAAAGGCTGAATTAATGGACTCTGCCCATGTAAAACACCGAACTGGACCGGGCTGATTCTTGTGCCACATCAGATTGCCACGTCGGATGCCTACATGGCCTGGGGAGGTGTCTGCAATTGTGAATTGGGAACCACTTCAGAACATGAAGCAACTCCGCAGCTTCCTTGGTCTCGCAAGCTACAGTCGAAGGTTCGTTGAGAACTTTTCAAAGATCGCTAAGCCTCTTTCAAACCTTCTCCAGAAACACGTCAAGTACGTTTGGTCTCCTGAATGTGACATCGCTTTCAACACCCTCAAAGAGAGAATTAGTCACTGCTCCAGTTCTGACTCCTCCTGATGAATCCAAACCGTTCGAGGTCTTCTGCGATGCCTCTCTTCAAGGTCTTGGTGCAGTGTTGATGCAAGAGAAGAAAGTTGTGGCTTATACCTCTTGCCAGTTGAAGCCCAACGAGAAGAACTGCCCCACTCATGACCTCGAGTTGGCAGCAGTTGTGCATGCTCTTTTGACTTGGAGACATCTCTTATTGGGAAGAAAAGTGGACATCTTCACTGACCACAAGAGTCTCAAGTACATCTTCACACAGCCTAATCTCAACCTCAGGCAGACTCGTTGGGTCGAAATGATTCAAGAGTATAATCTGAGTATTGAATATACTCCAGGCAAGGCCAATGTTATTGCTGACGCATTGAGCAGGAAGGCTTACTGCAATAGTCTGATTCTCAAGCCCTACCAACCCGAGCTTTGTGAAGCTTTCCACAAACTCAATCTGCAAGTTGTTCCTCAAGGTTTCCTCGCCAACCTTCAAGTCTCTCCTACTCTGGAAGATCATATTCGCGAGGCTCAACTTCTTGATGCTATGGTGAAGAAGGTAAAAATTGGGATTGCCAAGTGTCAACCCAAGTACAAGTGCTATCGCCTTGATGACAAGGATACTCTCTTCTTCGAGGATCGCATTGTTGTGCCTAAAGGTGACCTTCGTAAAGTCATTATGAATGAGGCTCACTATTCACTCCTCTCCATCCACCCTGGGAGTACAAAGATGTACCAGGACCTCAAGCAGGCTTATTGGTGGACTCGAATGAAGCGCGAGATTGCTCAGTTTGCGAATGAATGTGATGTATGCAGAAGAGTGAAGGCAGAACACCAACGACCAGCTGGTCTCCTCCAACCTCTTGCCATTCCAGAATGGAAGTTTGACCACATTGAGATGGACTTCGTGACTGGGTTTCCAAAGTCCAAGCGTGGCAATGATGTTATAGTCGTTGTCATCGACAAACTCACTAAAGTGGCTCACTTTCTGCCTATCAAAGAGTCTATCACTGCAACTCAATTGGCGGAGCTGTATACCTCTTGGATTGTCTCTCTGCACGGCATTCCACAGTTGATCTCTTCAGATCGTCGCAACATCTTTACCTCCAAGTTTTGGGATTCTTTTCAGAAGGCCATGGGCACCAACATCCGCTTCAGCACAACTTTCCATCCTTAAACTAGCGGTTAAGTCGAGCGTGTCAATCAGGTTCTCGAAGATATGCTTAGGGCTTGCGTTATCTCCTTCGGTATGAAGTGGGAAGATTGTCTTCCATATGCCGAGTTATCCTACAACAACAGTTTTCAAGCAAGTTCGGGCAAGGCCCCATTCGAAATTCCCTATGGCAGGAAGTGTCGTACTCCTCTTAACTGGTCAGAGACCGGTGAATGTCAACTTCTTGGAAATGACTTGATCACAGAGGTAGAGGAAATATGCAAAGTCATTTGTGATAACCTCAAAGCAGCGCAATCGCGCCAGAAGAGCTACTATGATAGTAAGCATCGTGATTTGGCTTTCGAGATCGGAGACCATGTTTACCTCCGTGTCTCTCCAATGAAAGGTACTCGTCGCTTCGGTATCAAAGGGAAGCTTGCCCCTAGATACGTGGGTCCTTTCAAGATCGCCAGCAAGAGAGGCGATCTCGCCTATCAACTCGAGCTTCCTTCAAACTTTGCAAATGTGCACGACGTGTTCCATGTCTCTCTGCTCCGCAAGTGCTTCAAGACTCCTGACCGCACCGTCAACTTCGAAGACATTGATCTCCAAGAAGACCTTTCTTATCGTGAGCACCCAGTTGCTATTCTTGAAGAAACAGAGCGCAAGACTCGCAATAAGTCAATCAAATTCCTCCAAGTCAAGTGGTCACACCATTCCGACCGTGAAGCTACCTGGGAACGCGAGGACCACCTCCGTTCTGAGTACCCGGTGTTTTTCCAGTCCTAGATCTCGGGACGAGATCCTTTCGTAGTGGTGGAGTGTTGTAACAACCCGGATGTAATTTACCTTATATGTATCCCAACTCTTGTCGTTTCCGGCACTAAGTTATTTTATTTTCCTCGGGTTCGGGTTTTTGTCTCCGTGTGTTGTTGCCTTTGTCATGCATCTCATATCATGTCATCATGTGCATTGCATTTGCATACGTGTTCGTCTCATGCATCCGAGCATTTTCCCCGTTGTCCGTTTTGCATTCCGGCGCTCCTATCTCCTCCGGTGGCCCTTTCTACTCTTTTCGTGTGTGGGGGTTAAACATTTCTGGATTGGACCGATACTTGTCATGCGGCCTTGGTTTACTACCGGTAGACCGCCTGTCAAGTTTCGTGTCATTTGGACTTCGTTTGATACTCCAACGGTTAACCGAGGGACCGAAAAGGCCTCGTGTGTGTTGCATCCCAACACCCTTCCAATTTGGCCCAAAACCCACCTAAACCCTCTCCACCATCTAGAACGTTCGATCACGATCGCGTGGCTGAAAACCGCACTCCATTTGGAGCTTCCTAGCTCCCTCTATGCCTATATATAGATCCCTTCCCCGAAATCCGGACGAAACCCTAGTCCCCTCCCTTTCCACGCGCCGCCGCACACTTTTCCGTCCGGTCAGACATGTCCGAATCCACCGCCGCCGCCACATGTCGCAGCGGGATTGGCCGCCGCCCAGTCCCTAGTTCGCCGCGCCGCCAGGGCCCGAGAAGCCCATCGCCGGCCCCCGCGGCCCGGGTCTCCTCCGCCGCTGCCCGGGTCTTCTTCTTCCTCTCGCGCCGCCCGACGCCACTTCGCCGCCACGCCGCCCCATCGCTGGCCCCTCGCCGGAACCCGTCAGCCGCCGCCCTGCCGCGCCTAATAGCGCCGCTCGGAGCCACCACCGCGGCGAGCCTCTCCGTCATCTCCTCCTCCGGCCGGGTCTCCAAGTTCCACGACGAACTCCGGCCAACTCCGGTGCCAAGTACCACTCTGGCTGCCGTCGTCCACTGTTCCGGCAAAGTTTTCCGTCGATCCTCGAAATCCGTGCCAGATCTGGATCTGGGACAAGGGTTGACTTTTGCCCCGAGACCCTAATTTTCTTGCAATCTTTGACATGTCGTAACTCTGCATCCATAGCTCTGATTTGCGCGTGTGGGACATCAAAATGTTCGCTTCAGAGAGTGCATCATTTCATCTCATTGCATCATTTTAATTTGATCTCATCTTGATGCCCGAAATACTGTTGGAAGAGGGCTAGGTGGTTAATTTGCCAGATCTGTTGCATCAAATAGATACTTGTCATTTTTGCCATGATTAATGTGTGCATGATATGCTCCTGAGCTCTACATGAGTTTTGTTATATGCCATGCCATCTTTACAGAGGTGCTTACCATGTATTTTTGTGATATGTGTGGTGACTAGCACAAGCTTGCAAAGTAGTGCAATCGGTAATGCTGATTTCAGGGACTTCGAATTTCACTAAGTCTTTGATCTGATTTTTGTCATTATGCCATATGTTCATGTTGTTTTCTAGTGATCCGTGCCTCTTTTGAGGACGATCGGTAAGGATGTTTTGTTAAAATTGTGGTGTTCTATCCATCCCTATCTTTGTTTGCATTTATGGAGCAACCTAGCTTGAGTCAATCGGGCTCTACTTTTGCTATTTCGTGAATCCTGGCAGATTGTTGACTTGTTAGCGATTTTGCCGAGGATGTTGCTATTGATCCGTGCATGCTATGTTGTTGTTCTTGCAATGTCTAGCTTCTATGATTTGTATTCTTGATGGGTGTATGCTTAGTTTGTCATGCCTTGCTCTGTAGTGAGTGCATCGAGCTCGTAAACATGCCTACTCGTTAACAGATTCGCATGTTCCAGTTTTTCACTAAGTCTGTAAGCTGATTATGTTTTTGCCATGTTCACATGCTTGCAATTGTATTTTCTGATCCCTTTTGGCTCAATGTCACTAAGGGACTTTTGTTAAGTGCTTTGAGTAGCTTCATGCCATGCCTTGCTTTGCCATGTTAATTTCCTGTAGCATGTAGTTTTCATGCTCTAAAGTGTGCTACCTGTTGTTAAATTCCAGACTTGTGTTAATTTCACTAAGTCTGAAACCTGTTATCATTTGCACTTTTGCCATGCTTGTTTGAACCTGTTAATAAATGAATTAGCCATAGCTCAGTTTTCATCTTTTGTCAAGCATCATGAGTGGATCCTTGCCATGTATTTTGTTGTCATGTTTGAGTGTTGTAGCATATTTATCTGGATGCATTTAGTTGGCTATTTGCTGATTATTCGCAGACCGGTGCCATATTTGTTTTGCTTGCCATTTCCAAACTGTGCATCCGATTCCGGTGATCTTTATATCGATTTCAACCGAAATCACCTCACCTTTCCAGTGGCACTCTTGAATTTCCAAGGTGAGGCCAGTTTCAATCATTCCTTGTCAAATCTTGCATATGCATCACATATCGCATCCCGCATAGCATACCATGTTTGCATCATGTTGTTCGAGCATTGCACGTGGTTGATTTTGTTCCTTCTGCTTGTTTGTCTTGTTTGGGTAGAGCAGGGAGACGAGTTCGCTAACGAGGAGCCTGTTGAGTTTGCTTACGAGGATCAAGTCAACTCTGACAACTTTGCAGGCAAGATGATCATACCCTCGAACTCACTTCTATCTTTGCTTGCTAGATGCCCGCTCTTTTGCTATGCCTATGCTACGATGCCTACCACTTGCTTATCATGCCTCCAAAATTGCCATGTCAAACCTCTAACCCACCATGTCCTAGAAAACCGTTGATTGGCTATGTTATCGCTTTGCTCAGCCCCTCTTATAGCGTTGCTAGTTGCAGGTGAAGATTGGAGATCGTTCCTTGTTGGAACATTGTTTGTTGTTAGGATATCACCATATTATCTTGTTATCTTAATGCATCTATATACTTGGTAAAGGGTGGAAGGCTCGGCCTTTTGCCTAGTGTTTTGTTCCACTCTTATCGCCCTAGTTTCCGTCATATCGGTGTTATGTTCCCGGATTTTGTGTTCCTTGCGCGGTTGGGTTATAATGGGAACCCCTTGACAGTTCGCCTTGAATAAAACTCCTCCAGCAATGCCCAACCTTGGTTTTACCATTTTCCACCTAGCCTCTTTTTCCCTTGGGTTTCCCGAGCCCGAGGGTCATCTTTATTTAAACCCCCCTGGGCGAGTGCTCCTCTGAGTGTTGGTCTGACCGAGAGGACTGCGGGGCCACCTCGGGGCAACTTGAGGGTTGGTTTTACTCGTAGGATGTCTCATCTGAGTGTGCCCTGAGAACGAGATATGTGCAGCTCCTATCGGGATTTGTCGGCACATTCGGGCGGTGTTGCTGGACTTGTTTTACCATTGTCGACGATGTCTTGTAGAACCGGGATACCAAGTCTGATCGGAATGTCTCAGGAGAAGGAATATCCTTCGTTGACTGTGAGAGCTTGTGACGGGCTAAGTTGGGACTCCCCTGCAGGGATTTGAACTTCCGAAAGCCGTGCCCGCGGTTATGGGCAGATGGGAATTTGTTAATGTCCGGTTGTAGATAACATGAAACTTAACTTAATTAAAATGAATCAACCGCGTGTGTAACCGTGATGGTCTCTTCTCAGCAGAGTCCGGGAAGTGAACACGGTGTTGGAGTAATGTTTGACGTAGGTTGTTCTAGGATCACTTTTTGATCATAGTTCTTCGTTCGTGCTTTGCCTTCTCTTCTGGCTCTCTTTTGCGAACAGGTTAGCCACCATTTATGCTAGTCGCTTGCTGCAGCTCCACATATTACCTTGCCTTACCTATAAGCTTAAATAGTCTTGATCACGAGGGTGCGAGATTGTTGAGTCCCTGTGACTCACAGATTACATCCAAACCAGATGCAGGGACCGATGATACCGCTCCAGACGATGCGCTTGAGCTCAAGTGGGAGTTCGACGAAGACTCTCGCCGTTACTATGTGTCTTTCCCTGATGATCAGTAGTGGTGCCCAGTTCGGGCGATCGGGGACCGTGTCGCATGTTGGGGTTGATCTTCTATTTTGGTACCATAGTCGGACCATGAGTGTATTGGATGATTGTAATGTTATTCATGTATTTGTGTGATGTGGCGAGTGTAAGCCAACTATGTACCTTTTCCCCTATTATCTATTTACATGGGCTATTGTGAAGATTACCTTACTTGCGACATTGCTTTCAATGCGGTTATGCCTCTAAGTCGTGCTTCGACACGTAGGAGATATAGCCGCATTCAGGGCATTACATTCGTGTCGTGCTAGCACTGCTCCTCAAGACCTCAACCCAAAGCTTACGTGTTGAAATACGAATCTGATATGATGCTCATATCAATAAAACAGAGAACGTTTAATTGGTCACCTAATGTTCCTATATTCGTTTCGAAAAGCATGTGCGCCACCCACTGGTCCAGCTAGTTCCATTTTCCTAATTTTTCTCTTGATGCTTAGGGTTTTCCCATTTTATCTACTCTACTATGATCTGCGTAGGTGCTTTCTGTCGTACTAGCATTACTCCACCCTTGAAGCTAAACAACACCACACTCAGAATTCGAAAGCTTAGTTGTTCAAATATGATTGTGATATGATACTGATATTAGTTAACCGACACATTTAATTGGTTAGCTAAAGGTCCCACTTGAGTTTCCAAATGCTTGTCGCGACATATAGAGAGACAGCATAATTGCATTTCTTTGTCACTTGTTGACCATACTTTCTTGTCCATACCAAATCTTAGTTGTTATTTCAAAGCAAACATCGGTTGCCAACTACCCTTTGCACAATTTGCAGCTTCAGATCTGCCATCCCACTGCCACGGTCAACACTGTACTCATCATGCTTATGTTTTCCCCATTTTATGATGACCACAATCAGCCTACGTGGTTCGTGTCATAATAACACTGCTCCGCCGGAAGAGGGCCGTCATCACGGAGGGCTTGTACATCATCCTAGCCCCTCCGATGAAGTGTGAGTAGTTTACCTCAGACCTTCGGGTCCATAGTTAGTAGCTAGATGGCTTATTCTCTCTCTTTGAATCTCAATACAAAGTTCTCCCCCTCTCTTCTGGAGATCTATTCGATGTAATCTTCTTTTTGCGGTGTGTTTGTTGAGGCCGATGAATTGTGGGTTTATGATCAAGTCTATCTATGAATAATATTTGAATCTTATCTGAATTCTTTTATGCATGATTGGTTATCTTTGCACGTCTCTTTGAATTATCCATTTGGTTTGGCCAACTAGATTGGTAGTTCTTGCCATGGGAGAAGTGCTTAGCTTTGGGTTTGATCTTGCGGTGTCCTTACCCAGTGACAGAAGGGGCAGCAAGGCACGTATTGTATCGTTGTCATCGAGGATAACAAGATGGGGTTTATTTCATATTGCATGAATTTATCTCTCTACATCATGTCATCTTGCTTAAGGCGTTACTCTATTTTTAACTTAATACTCTAGATGCATGCTGGATAGCGGTCGATGAGTGGAGTAATATTAGTAGATGCAGAATCGTTTCGATCTACTTGTCACAGACGTGATGCCTATATACATGATCATGCCTAGATATTCTCATAATTATGCACAATTCTATCAATTGCTCAACAGTAATTTCTTCACCCACCGTAGAATACTTATGCTCTTGAGAGAAACCACTAGTGAAACCTATGGCCCCCGGGTCTATTCTCATCATATCAATCTCCATCACTTTTATATTGTTTTGCTATTTACTTTGCTTTTACTTTTTACTTTGCATCCTTATATCAAAAATACCAAAAATATTCTATCTATCAGATCTCACTCTCGTAAGTGACCGTGAAGGGCTTGACAACCCCTAATCGCGTTGGTTGCGAGTAGCTATCGCTTTGTGCAGGTACGAGGGACTTGAGCGTGGGCTCCTACTGGATTGATACCTTGGTTCTCAAAAACTGAGGGAAATACTTACGCTACTCTGATGCATCATCCCTTCCTCTTCGGGGAAAACCAACGCAAGATCAAGACATAGCAAGAAAGATTTCTGGCGCCGTTGCCGGGGAGTCTACGCAAAAAGCCAATGTACCAAGTACCCATCACAATCCCTATCTCCCGCATTACATTATTTGCCATTTGCCTCTTGTTTTCCTCTCCCCCCCAATTCACCCTTATCGTTTTATTCGCCCTCTCTCTCTCTCTATCCTCCCTCTCTATTTGCCTCTTTTTGTCTGCTTGCTTTTTGTTTGCCCGTGTGTTAGATTGCTTTCTTGTCGCGATGGCTCAAGATACTACTAAATTGTGTGACTTCACCAATGCCAATAATAATGATTTCCTTAGCACTCTGATTGCTCCTCTTACCAATGCTGAATCTTGTGAAATTAATACTGCTTTGTTGAATCTTGTTATGAAAGATCAATTCGCCGGCCTTCCTAGTGAAGATGTCGCTACTCATCTGAATAGCTTCGTTGATTTATCTGATATGAAAAAGAAAAAAGATGTCAATAATGATGTCGTTAAATTGAAGCTATTTCCTTTTTCACTTAGAGATCGTGCTAAAGCTTGGTTTTTGTCTTTGCCTAAGAATAGTATTGATTCATGGAACAAATGCAAAGATGCTTTATCTCTAAGTATTTTCCTCCCGCTAAGATCATCTCTTTTAGAAACGATATAATGAACTTTAAACAACTTGATCATGAACATGTTGCACAAGCTTGGGAGAGAATGAAATTAATGATACGTAATTGCCCTACTCATGGTTTGAATTTGTGGATGATTATACAAAAAATTTATGCCGGATTGAATTTTGCTTCTAGAAATCTTTTAGATTCAGCCGCGAGGGGCACTTTTATGGAAATCACTTTAGGAGATGCTACTAAACTCATAGATAATATTATGGTTAATTATTCTCAATGGCATACTGAAAGAACTTCTAATAAAAAAAAGTGCACGCGATAGAAGAAATTAATGTGTTGAGTGGAAAGATGGATGAACTTATGAAATTATTTGCTACTAAGAGTGTTTCTTCTGATCCTAATGATATTCCTTTGTCTATTTTGATTGAGAATAACAATGAATCTATGGATGTGAATTTTGTTGGTAGGAATAATTTTGGTGACAATGCTTATAGAGGGAATTTTAGTCCTAGGCCATATCCTAGTAATCCTTCTAATAATTATGGGAATTCCTACAACAACTCTTATGGAAATTATAATAAGATGCCCTCTGATTTTGAATCTAATATAAAAGAATTTATTTCTTCGCAAAAGAATTTTAATGCTATGATTGAAGAAAAATTGCTTAATATTGATGATTTGGCTAGGAACGTTGATAGAATTTCTCTTGATGTTGATGCTTTGAAACTTAGATCTATTCCACCTAAGCATGATATTAATGAGTCTCCAAAAGCCATTAAAATTTCAATTGATGAGTGTAAAGAAAGAACCGCTAGGATGCGTGCTTCCAAAGATGCCTTTATTAAAGCATGTTCTTCTAATTCCTATGAAAATCAAGATGAAGATCTAAAAGTTATTGATGTGTCTCCAATTAAATCTTTATTTTGCAATATGAATCTTGATGAAACTGAATATGATCTTCCTTTACCTAGAAGGCGTTCTAAAAATTCGGAGTGTTTAGATCTTAATGATGAAATTGATGAAAGTGGGATGGAAAGAAATAAAAATCTAGATGTTGCTAAACACACTATATTGGATTTCAAGGAATTTAATTATGAAAATTTATCTTTGACTGATTGTATTTCCTTGTTGCAATCTGTGCTAAATTCTCCTCATGCTTATAGTCGAAATAAAGCCTTCACCGAACATATTGTTGATGCCTTGATTCAATCTTATGAAGAAAAACTTGAGTTGAAAGTTTCTATCCCTAGAAAACTCTATGATGAGTGGGAACCAACTATTAAAATTAAAATTAAAGATTATGGGTTTTATGCTTTGTGTGATTTGGGTGCTAGTGTCTCTACTATTCCCAAGACTTTGTGTGATTTACTAGATTTCCATAATTTTGATGATTGCTCTCTAAACTTGCATCTTGCGGATTCCACTATTAAGAAACCTATGGGAAGAATTAATGATGTTATTATTGTTGCAAACAGGAATTATGTGCCCGTAGATTTCATTGTTCTTGATATAGATTGCAATCCTTCTTGCCCTATTATTCTTGGTAGACCTTTCCATAGAACGGTTGGTGCGATTATTGATATGAAGGAGGGGAATATTAGATTTCAATTTCCATTAAAAAAGTGCATGGAACACTTTCCAAGAAATAAAATAAAATAACCTTATGAAACTATCATGAGAGCCACTTATGGATTGCCTACCAAAGATGGCAATACTTAGATCTATTCTTGCTCGTTATGCCTAGCTAGGGGCGTTAAACGATAGCGCTTGTTGGGAGGCAAACCAATTTTATTTTTATTCCTTGCTATTTGATCCTGTTTAGTAATAAATAAATTATTTAGCCTCTGTTTTGGTTGTGTTTTTTGTGTTTAATTAGTGTTTGTGCCAAGTAGAACCGTTGGGAAGACTTGGGGAAAGTCTTGTTGAACTTGTTGTAAAAAAACAGAAACTTTAGCGCTCACGAGAACTGCTGTAATTTTTATTTGAAGAGTTATATTTAGTTAATTCTTTTTGAATATGATTAATATATAAATTACTCACGCCCAGAAATTTATTTTAGAATTTTTGGGGTTCCAGATATTGCGCTAGCTACAGATTACTACAGACTGTTCTGTTTTTGACAGATTCTGTTTTTCGTGTGTTGTTTGCTTATTTTGATGAATATATGGCTAGTAAAATAGTTTATAATCCATAGATAAGTTGGAATACAGTAGGTTTAACACCAATATAAATAAAGAATGAGTTCATTACAGTACCTTGAAGTGGTCTTTTGTTTTCTTTCGCTAACGGAGCTCACGAGTTTTCTATCTTGAGTTTTGTGTTGTGAAGTTTTCAAGTTTTGGGTGAATTCTTTTGATGGATCATGGAACAAGGAGTGGCAAAAGCCTAAGCTTGGGTATGCCCATGGCACCCCCAAGATAATCCAAGGACACCAAAAAGTCAAAGCTTGGGGATGCCCCGGAAGGCATCCCCTCTTTTCGTCCACTTCCATCGGTAATTTACTTGGAGCTATATTTTTATTCACCAACATGATATGTGTTTTGCTTGGAGCGTCTTGTATTATTTGTGTCTTTGTTTGTTAGTATGCCACAATCATCGTTGCTGTACACACCTTTTGAGAGAGCCATACATGAATTAAAATTTGATAGAATACTCTATGTGCTTCACTTATATCTTTTGAGCTAGATAATTTTGCTCTATGTGCTTCACTTATATCTTTTGAGCTAGATAATTTTTCTCAATGTGCTTCACTTATATCTTTTGAGCATTATAATTTTGCTCTATATGCTTCACTTAGATCTTTTGGAGCAGGGTGGTAGATTCGTTTTAAAGAAACTATTGATCTCTCATGCTTCACTTAAATTAATTTGAGAGTCTCTTAGTAGCATGGTAATTTGCCTAATAATAATATGCTTGGTATTAAAGATTTCTTAAACTTTCTTTTGAGTGTATTGTATACTAAGAAAAGATTGAAGCATGATAATTGTTTTGAGATATGGAGGTGATAATATTAAAGTCATGCTAGTTGAGTAGTTGTGAATTTAAAGAATACTTGTGTTGAAGTTTGTGATTCCCGTAGCATGCACGTATGGTGAACCGTTATGTGATGAAGTCGGAGCATGATTTATTTATTGATTGTCTTCCTTATGAGTGGCGGTCGGGGACGAGCGATGGTCTTTTCCTACCAATCTATCCCCCTAGGAGCATGCGCGTAATACTTTGCTTTGATAACTTCTAAATTTTTGCAATAAGTATATGAGTTCTCTATGACTAATGTTGAGTCCATGGATTATACGCACTCTCACCCTTCCACCCTTGCTAGCCTCTCTAATACCGCGCAACTTTCACCGGTATCATACACCTACCATATACCTTCCTCAAAACAGCCACCATACCTACCTATTATGGCATTTCCATAGCCATTCCGAGATATATTGCCATGCAACTTTCCACCATCTAGTTCATCATGACACATCCATCATTGTCATATTGCTTAGCATGATCATGTAGTTGACATAGTATTTGTGGCAAAGCCACCATTCATAATTCTTTCATACTTGTCACTCTTGATTCATTGCATATCCCGGTACACCGCCGGAGGCATTCATATAGAGTCATACTTTGTTTTAGTATCGAGTTGTAGTCACTGAGTTGTAAATAAATAGAAGTGTGATGATCATAATTCAATAGAGCATTGTCCCAAAAAAAGAGAAAGGCCAAAGAAAAAAAGAAGGCCCAAAAAAAGGGGGCAATGCTACTATCCTTTTTCCACACTTGTGCTTCAAAGTAGCACCATGATATAGCATGTCTCATATATTGTGCTTCAGAGTAGCACCATGTTCTTCATATAGAGAATCTCATATGTTGTCACTTTCATATACTAGTGGGAATTTTACGTTATAGAACTTGGCTTCTATATTCCAATGATGGGCTTCCTCAAATTGCCCTAGGTCTTCATGAGCAAGCAAGTTGGATGCACACCCACTAGTTTCTTTTGTTGAGCTTTCATACATTTATAGCTCAAGTGCATCCGTTGCATGGCAATCCCTACTCACTCACATTGATATCTATTGATGGGCATCCCCATAGCCCGTTGATACGCATAGTCGATGTGAGACAATCTTCTCCTTTTTGTCTTCTCCACAACCACCATTCTATTCCACATATAGTGCTATATCCATGGCTCACGCTCATGTATTCGTGAAGATTGAAAAAGTTTTGAAAAAGTTAGAGTATGAAACAATTGCTTGGCTTGTCATCGGGGTTGTGCATGATTTGAATACTTTGTGTGGGGAAGATGGAGCATAGCCAGACTATATGATTTTGTAGGGATAACTTTCTTTGGCCATGTTATTTTGAGAAGACATAATTGCTTTGTTAGTATGCTTGAAGTATTATTATTTTCTATGACAATATAAACTTTTGTCTTGAATCTTTCTAATCTGAATATTCATAGCACAATTAAGAAGATTTGCATTGAAATTATGCCAAGTAGCACTCCGCATCAAAAATTCTCTTTTTATCATTTACCTACTCGAGGACGAGCAGGAACTAAGCTTGGGGATGCCTGATACGTCTCCAACATATCTATAATTTTTGATTGCTCCATGCTATATTATCTACTGTTTTGGAATATATTGGGCTTTATTTTCCACTTTTATATTATTTTTGGGACTAACCTATTAACCAGAGGCCTAGCCCAGAATTGCTGTTTTTTGCCTATTTCAGTGTTTCGGATAAACAGGATATCAAACGGAGTCCAAACGGAATAAAATCTTCGGAAACGTGATTTTCTCACCGAACGTGATCCAAGAAACTTGGACCCTACTGCAAGGGATCAAAGAGGTGGTCACGAGGGTGGGGGGTGCCCCCCCCCCTAGGGCGCGCCCCCTACCTCGTGGGCCCCTCGGTGCTCCACCTACATACTCCTTCCTCCTATATATACACACGTACCCCCAAATGATCAGAACAGGAGCCAAAACCCTAATTCCACCGCCGCAACTTTCTGTATCCACGAGATCCCATCTTGGGGCCTGTTCCGGAGCTCCGCCGGAAGAGGGCCGTCATCACGGAGGGCTTCTACATCATCCTAACCCCTCCGATGAAGTGTGAGTAGTTTACCTCAGACCTTCGGGTCCATAGTTAGTAGCTAGATGGCTTCTTCTCTCTCTTTGAATCTCAATACAAAGTTCTCCCCCTCTCTTGTGGAGATCTATTCGATGTAATCTTCTTTTTGTGGTGTGTTTGTTGAGACCGATGAATTGTGGGTTTATGATCAAATCTATCTATGAATAATATTTGAATCTTCTCTGAATTCTTTTATGCATGACTGATTATCTTTGCAAGTCTCTTCGAATTATCCGTTTGGTTTGGCCAACTAGATTTGTAGTTCTTGCCATGGGAGAAGTGCTTAGCTTTGGGTTCGATCTTGCGGTGTCCTTACCCAGTGACAGAAGGGGTAGCAAGGCACGTATTGTATCGTTGCCATCGAGGATAACAAGATGGGGTTTATTTCATATTGCATGAATTTATCTCTCTACATCATGTCATCTTGCTTAAGGCGTTACTCTGTTTTTAACTTAATACTCTAGATGCATGCTGGATAGCGGTCGATGAGTGGAGTAATAGTAGTAGATGCAGAATCGTTTCGATCTACTTGTCACGGAGCACCGATGGAGTCAATCTGTTTGACAGCCAGAGAAGCACACATAGCACCTGGCCGACGCCGATGACCCACCGCACCCTCCCCCGCTCCACCGTCGCCGACGACACCCCACACCGATGGAGTCAATCCGTTTGGCAGCCAGAGAAGCACACATAGCACCTGGCCGACGCTGATGACCCACCGCACCTTCCCCCGCTCTACCGTCGCTGACGACCCCCC